>NC_056730.1:32418864-32693864 GCF_019279795.1 Protopterus annectens
ACAGTTTGAATGCCTTGGCTAAACATAGCACACTCTGCCTGAACTTCACAGGGTTTAAGTTTATCGTATTACAAAGAATAGCTGAGTTCATAGGAGATGTGGACATGCTCTTGCAAGTCTGGGAGCTAAAATGGCAGATCGAACTTAGAGCAGATGTCAGCCCAGGTCTTAATGAAAGCCTAAACATCAAATGTGCCTTAAAATGGTATAGAGATTGAAAGTATTGAAATGTGAGTTAACTTGATTTCATCAGAAGTATGTCATATAGTATCTGAAAGTATAGAAATGAGATCTGACTGGGTCTTATAAAGCTAATAATTTTTTTGTTTTGTTTTTTTGCACATGACCCCTCTTTGCACACGATACCTCAGGCTTCTTTCCAAGTTTCTGTTCCAGGTATATGTGTTGCACATGACCCTGGTATGCACATGACACTACAGGATTCACATGGCACCCCTCCTGGTTTATTGATCTACCTTTTAATGATAATGAAGATGCACACAACACCTTGCAAGACTACTGCTGTTACATTATTAGATAGGAACTGTTGTGTTAATTTAAATAAACTACTTGAAGTAATGTATTTAAACAATGTTAAAATGGTTGCTTGTATTAATGAAACATGTCATTCTGAAGAAGTCTTGATATTAAAGAAGACAAAAGTGCTAAATAAGAGTTGCTGGTGTTTTCCTTTTAATTCTTTTTGAATGCTTTTGTGTCACAAAGTTCGTTCTTAGTTATATATAGATACACACATACACACAGACATTTATATATGCGTGTGTGTGTGTGTGTACATATACACACACACACAAATTACGAATGAAGACAGAAGGAAGAAATAAGAGTGAAAAACAGACTAAGTAACTGTACTTTAGTGAACACCAAAAAGCAGATAAAAAGAAAGTTGTTAAGGCACAGGAAAATGACTGAAGGTGGTGGTAGGGAACTAAAGAACAGAAAATGGTGCAGAAAAGGAAAAAAAAAAGTAGAAGTATTGATATGAGAGAAGTCAGAGTAGGGAAAAAATAAATAAATACGAAAAATGAACTATTAAAGTAGCCTGGGACCAGGGTTGCCAGATGTCCCTACTTGGGCGGGACTGTCCCGAGATCAGCAGCCTGATCCCAAGTCCCGCACTGCCGGTTTAAATCCCGGGCAGCCTCCGCTTTTCTTTTTTGACTGGCCCGTATACCGGCATACGGGCCAATCAAAAATCGCTAAACACAGAGCTTCTTGTGTTTAATGCGGAAGTTCCGCATTAAACGAAGCTCCGTGTTTAGCGATTTTTGATTGGCCCGTATGCCAGTATACGGGCCAATCAAAACATGGCAAAACAGAGCTACTTCTGTTTAATGCGGAACATCGCAGTTCCGTATTAAACAGAAGTAGCTCTGTTTTGCGATGTTTTGATTGGCCCGTATAACGCCATATGGGCCAATCAAAACATCGCAAAACAGAGCTACTTCGGTTTAATGCGGAACATAATTAGCTCCGTGTTTAGCAATTTTTGATTGGCCCGTATACCGGTATACGGGCCAATCAAAACATCGCAAAACAGAGCTACTTCTGTGGAATGCGGAACTGCGATGTTTCGCATTAAATAGAAGTAGGTCTGTGTTTATTTATTTTTGATTGGCCCGGGAGCTACTCTGATGTGTTCCACATTAAAGACGTGGAAGACCTTTATTTTTTTTTTTAAGTCTTCACTTTTTTTTTTTATAGTCCCTACCTGGCCAGTCGGAAGTCTGGCAACCCTGCCTGGGACTAATAATCTGATGAAACCATTTATTGCAGTTAGAGGGAACTGATGATGAAGTGTAATTGTACAGCATTATGGGTGAAAGTGGAGGGCTTGGTAGCCTCAGAAAGTTTCAGATGCTGAGCGTAATCCCTGCTAGCCTTGGTCCTAATGGCTGAAGATGATGGATTTCTTCATTTCAGACTGATGGACCCTAAATGCAAAATTATCAAGAAACATTAGGGTACATGAACTGCTTAACAACAAATTTTATTTTTCATAATACTTGCTTGGAAGAGAGAAGAGTGCCCCTTGCTTTAATTCTCACTTAAGAACATGGCAGGGGTTAAGTGGGTGTGCCACCCCTCTTACAAACTGCACCATCGATAGAGGTTGCGGACACAGCTTCAGAAGATATGCTTACATTTGTTTATTTGCTTATTTTTTTTGTTTACCAGAGTATGGTACTGATCAAAACTGACCAACTCCAGGGTCAGCCTGGATTTCATCAGAAATTATCCACTGCTTATGCATATACAGTATTCACTGTGTGCAAAGTGCACAGCCTAGACTTCTTAGAGATCATCAACAAATAAACTAAAGCAGCCCGGGACATCAGTTACTCTAAATAATGCCACTATCACCACAGAATACAGATTTTTCTTTTTTCTCATCCATAATCTGATCATCACGCCTCCCCTTTCTGGACTCCATACTAACCCATTTGTTTTCCAAGGACATTAGCCCTACAGCCGAATTTCTCACATCAGGGCAAATATCAAGAGCCAAAAGTAGTGCAGTTATGCATAGTAGGATCAGGGTTTTGTACACAGTCCTACTTTCTCCTCTACATTTTAACTTTGATGCTGCATTTGCACTACAGAATGCATGCATACTATCATATATGCAGCTCATTTGCAGTGCAACGCACTGCTAATGTAACTATTGGTCATGGTCCTTCTGTCGAGATCGACTGCAACCCCCCCCAAAAAAGTATGCGAGTCGGAATTAACCACTTCTCTCCCATCACTCAGTGCTAGTCTAAATGTTATGCTTTGTGGGCAGTCCAGGAATTTTTGGCCCTATGAACAAAGTGTAGGACTCTTATGATAGACACCCATTTTAAAGATTATTCACATATACTGGGTAAATAAAGGCTTAAAACATAATCAGTTACAGTTTCTGCCTACACGGTTTCTTTTACTGTTATGTAGAATTTCTGAAATGCTATAAAAACACATTTTACTGGGTAAAGTTTTAAGGTGACCTTCACATTACAGAAAGTACAGTTGTGTACACTTACCATAAATGTAGATGCTCGAGTGTATTCACTGTTGCAGTCCTCACATATGGGTTATCTGGCTCCCAGTAGCCCTCAGTCGGCTCGAATACCAGAGTCCTTGGTATATGACGTCGGCTGCCGCCAGTTGTAAAACTGATGTCAGTACGTCAGGTATAAAGGCCGACGCCATTTCCTCAGTTTTTCTTGCCTTAACTGTCAGAAGCCCCCAAAAGAAGGCTAATCCAGGAATGGTAGCACCCAGGACACGTCATACAAAAATAAAAATCTATAGTCTGTGCCTTCAGAAAAAAGGGGGAATGGAGGGTGGGAAACTAGAACTGCTACAGTGAATACACTCAAACATCTACATTTATGGTAAGTGTACACAACTGTACTATGTTCTTCATGTTTCACTGTTGCAGTCCTCACATATGGGCCGATTCCCAAAGCCCAGTAAGAAGACAAAGGAGGGAGGGAAGGATCACAGATTAAGGGTTGGTAAGGAGGCCCTGCAAAACTGCAGAGGCAAAACCAGCCCTGGATTTAGAAAACAAGGGTAGATTGTAATGCTTTGTGAAAGTATGGACAGAAGAACAAGTAGCTGCTTCTAGAATGTCCTTAGTAGGCACGCCTCTCAGAAAGGCTGCAGAGGTAGAGGCTGCTCTAGTAGAATGGGTCCTAATACCCTGAGGGGGAACCTTCTCATGCTACAGGTAACAAAAGTGAATACAATGAGCAATCCATTTGGAGATGGTTTGTTTTGAAATAGCTTCACCCTGAGCCCCAGGAGCAAAACTAACCAATAACTGTTCAGATTTTCGAAAGGATTTGTTCCTGTCTAAGTAAAATCTCAGCTGTCTATGCACATCAAGAGAGTGCAGAATCCTTTCCCCTTTATTTTGGGGATTGTTAAAAAAATGTAGGCAGGTGAATAGACTGGTTAAGGGTTAAACTGGAAACTACCTTAGGCATACAGGAGGGATTGTTTCTCAGAGAAATCCAATCTGAGTGAAAAATAACGAAAGGTTCTACTGCCATTAAGGCTTGCAGCTCAGATACCCTTCTAGCTGAAGTAATAGCTAAAAGGAAAGCAGACTTCCAGGATAGAAACTTCAAATCTGCAGAGGCAGCTGGTTCAAAAGGGAGGCATAGTACGTTTTTCCAGGACAAAATTAAGATCCCAAGCAGGAATAGGAGCTCTTCTGCAAGGTCTAAGATTACTAACTCCCCTCAGGAACTGTTTCATCAAGGGGTGAGAAAAAATGGGTTGCTCAAAAGAACAATGAGCCGAAATTGCTAAAGCGTGAATTCTGATTGAAGAAAAGGAAAGTCCACCATTAAGCAATCCTGCTAGGTAGTCAAGAATGAGTGAAAAAGAAGGATGAGAAGAGTCTTCACCTTTAGCTAGCATCCAAGAGCAAAATCTCTTCCATTTATCTGCATAGGATTTTCGTGTGCTAGGCCTCCTGGCCTCATGAAGAACTTCAACCACCTGTTGGGAAAGATTTAGAGTATTAGCCAGGCAGTCAAATGCAGTGTTTGAAGATGAGGATGAAGGAACTTTCCCCGTCCGTGAACCAACAGATCTGGTATCAGGGGGAAGATGCCAAGGCTGAGCCTGGGAAAGGCTGCGAAGGAGGGGATATCAATGCTGCCTCGGCCAAGCTGGTGCTATCAGAATAGCCTGTGGTTTTTCGTCCCTTATCTTTAGCAGCACCCTGGGAAGAAGAGGAAGAGGAGGGAATGCATAAACTGAGAGGTGCTTCCATGGGAAGGACAGCGCATCCACCCTACTAGCTTTGTTGTGAAACTCACTGGTGCAGAAGGTTGGAAGGAGATGATTGGTGTGAGAGGAGAAAAGATCCACTTGTGGGGTGCCCTAATGATGAGTGATGCGATGGAAAATGTCCCTGTTCAGTTGCCACTCATGAGGATCCAGAACATGTCTGCTCAAATGATCCGTCAAGGAGTTTAGCCTCCCTGGAAGATACTGGGCTATTAGATGTAAGCCCATGGATGCTGCTATGGACCATAGCCTCATGCTTTGTCTGCACAAGGGGTAAGAGTGAGTCCCCCCTTGCTTGTTGATGTACCACATGACTGTGTTATTGTCTGTCCTGATCAGCAGAGTCCCAGGGTACAGTAAGTCCTTGAAAGCCAGCAAGGCCTGCTGCACTGCCATCAATTCTTTTAAGTTTATGTGCAGATGAATCTGTTGGGTGCTCCAAGTCCCCTGTATGCCCCTGCCCACCAGATGAGCCCCCCCATGCAACATCTGAGGTGTCTGTGGTGAGAGTCTGGCTGGCAGGTGGTGGGCGGAAAGGCAGACCCTTGTTCTGAGAACAGGCTGTAGCCCACCACAGGAACTCCATTTGTAGACAGGGAATCAGGGGAAGAATCAAGTCTAAGTCCTGTGTGTGTTGACACCAAAGATTCTTGAGGTACCATTGAAGTTTTCCCATATGTAGCCTTGCATATGGGATCATCAAAATACATGAAGCCATGAACCCCAGTGCTTGCAGGAATTGCCTTGCAGAGAGCTTGGTCATGCTTGCCAAGTTCATGAAGTAAGTGGAAAGATCCTCTTGCTTCTGTTGAGGGAGGAATACCATATATGGGTGGCTGTATTCAGACTCACTCCCAGGAAAACTATCTCCCTTGAAGGAACCAACTTTGACTTCTTTTCTTTGAGAGTGTAACCCAAAGAGGTGAGAATGTTCTTCAAGAAATCCAAATCCTTTTGTAGTTGTTCTGGGGAATTTGCTTGAATGAGACAGTCGTCCAGGTAAGGATAAATTTGAATGTTTCTCTGCCTGCAAAAAGCAATGGCTGGAGCCAGGCACTTAGCAAAAACTCTGGGAGCAGTAGATAAACCAAAGGGCAATGCAGAAGAGAATTGAAAGTGTTGCTCCCCAGCCCTGAAGCGAAGGAAATGCCTGCAACTCTCCCTTATTGGGATGTGCAGGTAAGCCTCCTTGAGATCCAAAGTTACCAGCCATGAATCCTTTTCCAGCATTGGTAGTAATTCTTGAAGGGTGAGCATCTTGAATTTGGGAATCACCAGAAAAGTGTTTAGAATGGACAGATCCAGAATAGGGTGCCAGATGCTCCCTTTCTTGGAAACCAGAAAAAGCCTTGAATAAAAGCCTAGGCCTGCCTGATTTGCAGGAACTGGCTCTATAGCCCCATAGTCAGTAGTGAAGAAATATGAGTTCCTACCTCTGCTCTGTGAGTTCTGGGTATGTCTGGGTACCCTTGAAAAAGAGGGAAGGTGTGAAAGTAAAACTTGTAACCTTGGTTTACTATATTGAGCACCCATTTGTCATATGTGATGGTAGACCATATCTCTGCGAACCCGGCCAACCTTCCCCCCAAAGGAAACCCAGGGTCCGCAGAGGTAGGCACAAGAAGGCCAGAGTCATTGAGAATGTTTGCTTTGGGAAGTTGTCTTAGAACTCCCCGATTTAGCAGAAGAATGCCACTGTTTAGCCCTTTGAGGGGCAGAAGCCTGCCCTCTGGAAGACCTGAAACCCCTAGGCCTAGAGCGACCCTGCTTGACAGGATCAGTGAAAGACCAATTCTTGGAAGGATAACGTCTACTGAACTGAGGAGGCTGAACTTGAAAGAAATCTTTCACAGCTTGCACATATTTTGCCTTATCCTCCAACTTCTTCAGTGCCTCCTCAGCCTTATTACCGAAAAGATTGTCCTTGTGCAAAGGAACATCCAGCAATTTAGATTTAACTGGTTCAGAAAGAGGCTGCTCCCTGAGCCAAGCATGCCTTCTAATTACAGAACCAGTGGCTGCTGCTCTGCAGGAAGCTTCCAAAGTGTCAAAACCACAATGAAGTGAATGCTTATTAATTAAAGTGGCAGAATTCAGTAAGTCTTGTAAATCTTTGTTCTCTGTCATGGAAGGAATATCTCCAAGTTTAGCCTTAATAGCCTTCAAAGTATGCTGCTGATACTTAAGCATGTGAAAAAGACAATTCACAGATCTAATGGCAAGAGATGCAGAGGTATAGACTTTTTTTACCCCACCTGTCCAAGGCCCTAGATTCCTTATCAGAAGGCACAGGGTGTTTAGCAATAGTAGCCTTAACACCCTTGGGGCCTTGAGAAATAATTTCTGGATCAGCAGTAGGGTTTTTAAAAAGGAATTGATGAGAATCAGGAACCCTGTAATACCTATCCGGTTTTCTGGGAACAGGAGGAACAGAATTAGGAGTTAAAGAATTTTCCATGAAAACATCATCGCAACTTCCAAAACTGGAGGTATAGCCAGAGGCTTAAGCTGTGGCAAATCTAAAAATTCCTTGATTCTTTTTCTTAGACTGTGGAAAATCCTGACATTCCCATTTAAAATGCTCCCTAGAGTATTCAAAGTATCCCCAAAGGAAAAATTTTCTGGAGGGGAGGCAGAAGGGATAGAGTCCTCAGCATCAGAATTCTCAAAGCCAGAAAAAAGTTGAGAATTTCCTTCTTCACCAGCAGCAATTTCAGAATCTGAGACAGACAAAACATCAGGAGATAATTCCCTAGCCAACTTTGAAGGGGAGGGGGATGAGAGCCCCTAAAGAGGGAAAGATGATCACCAGCCATCTTTACCAACTGGGACTGAGGTACAGGAGGGGAGGCCGATGCCTGCCTGTGAGTAGGTTTGCGGCTGGAAGGTTTACTAGCAATCCAGAGGGACTTGGGAGGCCTAGCAAAGTACAGTTGTGCACACTTACCATAAATGTAGATGTTCGAGTGTATTCACTGTTGCAGTCATTACATTTGGATAATCCGGCTGGCAGGTTGCCCTCAGCCAGCCTGAATTCCAAAGTCTCGGGTCCTGCGTCAGCTGCTGTCGCCCCCTCCCTGACGTCAGGTCGTCAGGGGTACAAAAGAAGTAGCCAACACCATTTTCTTCAGTTTTTCTTGCCCCAGATGTCAGGCACCAAAAAAGGGTAGCCAAACTTTATATAAATACACCAATATAAATTTTACCTTCATCTATAAGCAAATACACCACATAGGTAGTATAAATCAGAGAAGGAAAGGTAAGATCCAAAAGAAAAAAGGGGGAAGGTGGGTGTGTAACCTGGACTGCAACAGTGAATACACTCGAACATCTACATTTATGGTAAGTGTGCACAAATGTACTATGTTCTTCGTGTTTCACTGTTGCAGTCATTAAATCTGGGTACAGTCCCAAAGCTATGGTTGGGGGACTGGTACTAGATAGCAGTAGGAGCGGCTAAGAGGCCCTGCAGAACTGCAGTGGCAAAGCCTGCCCTGAATTTAGAGTAGAGTGGCAGATGATGCTTTGTAAAGGTGTGCACTGATCTCCACGTAGCCACCTCTAACATGTCTCTGGTTGGTACTCCCCTAAGAAAGGCTGCTGAGGTGGCTGCAGCTCTGGTGGAATGAGGCCTAATTCCCTTAGGCACTGGCTTGCCATGGTGTAAGTAGCAGAAATGAATGCAGTGTCCTAACCACTTAGAAATAGTCTGCTTTGAGATGGGCTTTTCTTGTGATCCTGCAGCATATGTCACTAGTAATTGCTCTGTCTTCCTGAAAGTTTTGGTTCTGTCCAAGTAGAATCTAAGCTGTCTGTGTATGTCCAAAGAATGCAGAATTCTCTCCCCCTTATTCTGTGGATTTGGGTAAAAGGTAGGCAGATGGATGGCTTGGTTAAGCGCCACACTGGACACTACTTTAGGCATAAATGTTGGGTTTGTCCTCAAGGAGACCCTGTCTGGATGAAAAATGATGAAAGGTTCCACAGCCATGAGCGCCTGTAGCTCTGAAACTCGCCTTGCAGAAGTAATTGCTAAGAGCAGAGCTGTTTTCCAAGATAAAAACTTCATGTCAGCAGTAGCCACTGGCTCAAAAGGAGGTAGGGTGAGTTTTTCCAAGACACAGTTGAGGTCCCATGCAGGTATTGGTAGTCTCCTTGGGGTCCTTAAATTTTTGGCTCCTCTGAGGTACTGCCTTAATAAAGGATGAGAAAAAATTGGTGGCTCTGTATTGTAATGAGCCGAAATGGCAGAGGCATGAATTTTAATTGATGAAAAAGATAGGCCTTTGTCCAGCATCTCAGTTAAGTATTGCAAAATCTGAGGAATATTTGGTACCGCTGTATCGGTTCCTTGTGCCTGGTTCCAGGCACAGAATCTCTTCCATTTTCCAGTGCAAGACTTTCTAGTGCTAGGCCTTCTGGCTTCCAGAATGACATCCATTACAGCTTTATTGAAAGTTGTTTTTTTGTATGACTACATTATCCACCATGCTGCCAAGTTTAATGTCCTGAGTTGGCTGTGCATGATCTGATTGTTTTGCTGGGACAGTAGTCGAGGTATTTGAGGTAAGAGCCAAGCTGGGTATAGAGAGAAGTTCCTTAGTATTGGATACCAGTACCGGCGTAGCCAGTCTGGGGCAATCAGTAACATCTTTGGCTTCTCCTGTCTGACCTTTAGGAGCACCTTGGGGAGTAGAGGCAGTGGAGGAAAGGCATATACCGATAGGTTTTCTCAGCTGAAAGATAGGGCGTCCACTTTCCATGCTTGTCTGTGATAAGTCCTTGTGCAGAATCTTTTTAGTTGGTAATTGAGAGGGGAGGCAAATAGATCTATGTCTGGGCATCCCCATGTCCTTGTTATCATGCTGAAGACTTGCGGATCCAGTTTCCATTCATGAGGATCCATGAGGTTTCTGCTTAGTTCATCTGCCAGAGTATTTTCCTTTCCTGGCAGGAATTGTGCCTGCAGATGTACTTGGTAAGTCAAAGCTGTGTCCCACAAGGTCATGGCTAGTCTGCAAAGGGGGTAAGAATGTGTGCCCCCCTGCTTGTTTATATACCACATGCCCGTGGTGTTGTCTGTCTTTATCAGTAGTTGTCCCAGATGAAGTTGGTCCTTGAAGGCTATCAGGGCATTTTGCACAGCTAACATCTCTTTTTGATTGATATGTAGATGCATTTGGTTTGAGGACCATGTGCCATGAATGCCTCTTCCTGCCATGTGGGCTCCCCAGGCATAGTCTGATGCATCCGTTGTTAGTGTCTGCCTGGCTGGAGGTAATATGAATGGCTGTCCCTTGTTCTGGTGACAAGCCTTTGCCCACCATCAAAATTCCTGTTGCAGGCAGGGGATGACAGTAATGACTGTTTCCAGGCTGTGTGAATGTTGAGTCCAAACACTTTTTAGGTACCATTGAAGTTTCCTCATATGCAGTCTTGCATATGGAATTAGTAGAATGCCATGAAGCCCAAAGCCTGCAGAATTTTTCTTGCAGACATTTTGAAATAGGTAGTCCGTTGCCTTTGTTCATCTGGGGTGAGATAAGCCATCTGGGCAGTTGTATTTAAGCTTGCACCCAGGAATATAATCTCTTGTGAGGTTACTAGTTTTGATTTCATTTTGTTGACTGTGTACCCTAGGCATGTTAGAAGCCTTTTCACAAATGCCAGATGTTGAAGAAGAATGTCCTTGTTCTCTGCTTGAATGAAACAGTCGTCCAAGTAAAGGTATATTTGTATTCCTCTTTGTCTGCAGAATGCAATTACTGGTGCCAGGCACTTTGTAAAGACCCTGGGCACAGTAGATAAGCCAAAGGGCAGTGCAGAGAATTGGTAAAGCATTGAACCTGCCTTGAATTTGAGGTATCTTCTGCATGGTTGTCTGACTGGAACATGCAGGTATGCCTCTTTTAGGTCCAAAGTCACAAACCAAGCATTCTTGCCCAGCATGGGCAGAAGCTGTTGCAAGGTCAACATTTTGAATTTTGGAATATCCAAGAAAGTGTTCAGAATAGATAAGTCCAGAATCGGCCAGCAGGCCTTGTCCTTTCTGGGTACCAAGAATAGTAGAGTAAAAACCTTGTCCCTGCTCTTGCTCTGGTACTTGTTGAATGACCCCCATGTCCATGAGGGATGAGACTTGTTTTTGTGCCTCTGCCCATTGATTTTTTGGCAGATCTGGCAAGCCGTTTGCCTTTGGCAGAGTATGAAAATGGAACTTGTAGCCTTGTGACACTATGTTTAGAACCCCCTTGTCCTGGGTTATGATGTGCCAATTTTGAACAAAAAGTGCTAGTTTTCCCCCTAAGGGTGCTGCCAGAAGGTAAGTGCTTGGTGCAGGCAGGGGGAAGTCATTGAGGCTGTTTTCTGTATGTTTGTGATCTATCTTCTCCAGCTCTGGAGGTAGAAGCACCCCATTGCTTGGGTCTGTAAGAACCTTGCGCATGGGATCTGCCCCTAGGGCGTCTGGGTCTGCCTCTTTGAGGTCTGTCTGACACAGGAAAGGACCAATTTTTTGTAGGCCAGTGTCTACTAAACCTAGGTGGCTGTACTCGTAAAAAATCTTTGACAGTTTGCATTGATTTAGCTTTGTCCTCCATTTTCTTTAACACCTCTTCTGCCTTAACACCAAACAAAGTATCATGCTGTAAAGGTGCATCTAGTAATTTAACTTTAACATGATCAGGCAGATTTTGTTCCTTTAACCAAGCATGCCTCCTAATTACAGAACCCATAGCTGCGGCCCTGCAGGAGGCCTCCAAAGAATCAAAACCACATTGCAAAGTATGCTTTCCAACCTGTTCTGCTGCATACAATAAATCCTGTATTTCCTTGTTTTCTGCACATTCAGTATTTAGCAACATTTTCTGTTTAAGCAATCCCATGACATGTTGCTGATACTTAAGCATATGAAATTGATAGTTTAAAGCCCTTACAGCCAAAGTTGCAGATGTGTAAACCTTTTTTCCCCATCTATCCACTGCCCTTGAATCTCTGTCAGAGGGGGTTGGGTTTTTTGCCATGGAAGCCTTAACCCCCTTTATACCCTGTGAAATGGTTTCTGAGTCACAGCAGGGTTTCTAAAAAGAAATTTGTGTGAGTCAGGAACCCTGTAATATATGTCAGGCTTAACAGGGGCTGGGGGTAAGGAGTCAGATGTCAGACTAGACTCCGAAAACACATAATCTACAATGTCTAACACAGGTGGAATGGCTAGAGTCCTGTGCTGAGGTAGTAAAAGAAAATTCCTGAGCCTCTTTTTAGATTCTGAAAAATCTTGGCTCTCCCAGTGGAAATGCTCCCTCATGGTATGCAAGGTTTCCCCACAGAAATAGTCCTCAGAAGGAGATGCTGAAAGAATAGAATCTTCAGCATCAGTTTTTTGGGCATAGAGGCCTGTCCACGTGGCTCTTGAGTTTGTTTCTTTGCTTTAGAAGGTGCTTTAGCCTTTGTCTTTGAAGCTGAAGTTGTTTTAATGTAAAGATGTTTAGGTCTGAATACACCCTCAGAAGCCAGTACCTGCTCAGAGGCTCCGGACCCATCTGAGGGATTAAGCGTCCGAGGCTCCAATACCATGAGTATCCAGCGGCATGGCCGACTCCACGTGGGAGTCGGTAGCGGCCTGCGACTCTAAAGTAGCAGGCGTCAGGGGCTGCGAAAGTGCCTCACTGAGAACCGGCGACTGGCTTAGGAGAAGCTTCTTTGTCAGTTTTGGGCCTCGGTTGTTTTTCTCTATCCTTTTCTTTGCGTTTTTTGTAAACTCCGGTATTTGGATGGCTATCTGATGACATTTCAGGATAATTAAACTGGCGTCCAAAAAAGTTTAAAGCAAAATCATACCGACGCTTAATAGTGCATTGGTTAAATCTACTACAAAACCGACAACCAGTAACGCTGTGATCAGGGCCTAGGCAAGGAATACAGTAAGAATGAAAATCCTTATGACGTATTTGCTTACCACAAGAAATACAATTATTAACTTTTTCTGACATCGGTCTGGAGCAAGAAAAAAAGTTTCCCCAATGGGGTACTTAGCTTTATTGAACACTTCGGATCTGAAACTCATACATGAAAATCTCAGGAGTTGGCCGACCGGCACTTGCGAACTGCTTCTGGCACCGCACGGCAAGAAAGACTGAAGAAAATGGCATTGGCTACTTCTTTTGTACCCCTGACGACCTGACGTCAGGGAGGGGGCGACAGCAGCCGACGCAGGACCCACGACTTTGGAATTCAGGCTGGCTGAGGGCAACCTGCCAGCAGGATTACCCAAATGTAATGACTGCAACAGTGAAACACGAAGAACATCTGCAGAAGTCTGAACTAAGGTAGTCGGTCTGGTTCTGGTCTCATGTTGAAAAGAAGAGGAGTCAGAAGCCAGTGCCTGCAAAGTGGCTCTGGACCCATCTGAGGCGACGACAGGTGGAGGGTCTGAAGACGAAAAAGCAGCCTGTGGCATGGAGGACTCCGTAAAGGTCTCGGAAGAGGCCTGCGGCTGAAATTCTGCAGACTGCAGGGGCTGCGAAAGTGCCTCACTGACTACCGCTGTGCTGACGATCAATTTCACCGGTGCGTCGTCAGAAGATTTAACCCTAGGCCAGTCGCGGTCCTTGTCTTTACGTTTCCTAGGTATATCCGAAGTCGGGAGACCAGAAGACACCATACCGACGAACTTAGGCCAGACTCCGAAATGCTTATACAAAATCTTAGCTCTACGGCGTATGGTACGCGGGTTAAAGGAAGCACAGAGATCTCAGTTAGGGACATCGTGCTCAAGGCCCAAACAAGTTATACAATAGGAATGGAAATCACGGTGCAGAATCTGTTTTCCACAGGCAAGATAGTTATTAACTTTATCTGACATTCGTTAAAGCAAGAAAAGAGGATCCCCAATGGGGTACTTATCTGAAGGCATCTTCAACTTGGTAGTTGGAAAGCGAAACGAAGGTAAATGGCCGACCAGCACTAGTGTGAATTGCATCTGCTTCGGGCTCCGCGGCAAGAAAGACTGAGGAAACGGCGTCAGCTTTTATACCTGACGTACTGACATCAGTTTTACAACCGGCGGCAGTCTACGTCATATACCAAGGACTCTGGTATTCGGGCTGACTAAGGGCTACCGGGAGCCAGATAACCCATATCTGAGGACTGCAATAGTGAAACATGAAGAACATCTGCACAGCTGATGAATGGAATGGATGCCTTTGCCCCTTAACACAACTTCAGGCTTTCTAAAAAATGTTATTGGGTGCAATGTTAAAGTGACTTCCATTCTACAAAATAAAAATATGCTGAATTTACAAGTGTGCAGTAAATGCATGAGAGAGGAGTGTGATCACTATAAAATGCACAAGAAAACTGTGCAATATTTAAAAGATTATTTAAATATCAGACAGTCATCACAGTGAAGCCTGAAACATCACCCAATGATTATAATTTCAAGAGCACTGCAAACCTGCCTTGTGCCTTCCAATTATCATTTTATACTACAAGAGTAACAAGGAGGCAGTTATAAAACTGCTAGCTTTGGCCAGTGCATCTGTCACTTCAGAGATGACAACACTGTGGCTATGCTTTACGAGAGCATCTATATCTGATATCGATGGTGCTTACTGTAGTATAACTGTGACAAGCACAAATACATACAACAGTTATGGTGTTACTGCATTTGATTCTGTCTTGGACAACTGTACTTGATCGTGTACTATGACTCTCTCTAACAAGACCCAATAAACTCAAGGAAGTTGTACTACAGCAGGTTCAGTCAGGGAACAGTGGTACCAGAAAGAACCACCTTGTTCAAAAGTACATTATGCAATGTTAGTGACTCAGCCATGGGAAAAAAGTAACTGCTGCTAAAACACAGTAACACCACACATAATGTTCAATCCATTCTCGGTGGTGTCGGCACTTACTAGAGAAATGTGACTTTCCAAAGAAAAAGTTTATGATGCATTATGGTAAACCATAAAGAAAAAAATAATTTGGATATTACACTGTCTGGTTTTGTTAGAATAAACTAGTAGAAAAATGAGTCCTGGCATGCCCTAACCCTTCCTATTTCATAATTAAATTTGGGTACCTTAACCCTTCCTATTTTATAAGTAATAATTTAATAAATAAGCATTCTGTGTCAGTACGCTTTTCAAGCAAAACATACCATTAAAATAGCAAATAAAGTTACTGCCCACTATTGAGCATCATGCTTCTTTGCAAAATTAAGTGAACTCATCATTGATTTCTGCTCTCAGCAAGGCCTTGAAGCAGCAGCTCATGTCTACAAGGGGCATATGTTAACCTCCTCACACTACTTCAGCCATTGTTGCTCTTATGCATCCAAAACAATGCTGCACTTCACAATTACCATGCTGAGTGCAACATGATATGTTGGCCAGCTCCAGGCAGTAAATCTAAAGATACTACTGACACTTTCAGTGTCCTATAATGCCAAACGGCAATTAGAATTGCATATAGCTTCATTTCACACATATACAAACAGTGATGCTGAAAAATGGGTTATCAAAAACATCAAACAATGCCATGATGCTAAAGCAGACTGAAACTTTGGAATAACACAGACTCTGTAAAACTTTCAGGCCATAACATGAACTGCTGTTTCAAGATACACATTTTGATATTTCTACAGTTCATTAAAAATATATTTTATGCTTATCATTATAATTCATAAACTACATAATTACATGAGTTTATGACAAACTCAACTGGCAGGTGCCTTTTATGAGTAAAAGATTTAAGATTTTCTAAAGTACAAAGGAGACCTGTTTGGCTTTTCGATGCCCCATTATGTAAGCAAAGCTAGTCTGACTGATACTCTGAAACGGAAAATACTGCTGAGTGCATTTATGTTCCTCTGTAATGAGAGGTCTACATAACTTTTTAAGTGTACCCTTCCTAACTTATAAATACAGAATTTAAATTTAGGCACAGTTTTCAAGGAAGAATTCTGATTCTGCCAACCAAGTCATTTGTTTTACTCTGTACATCCTGGATGGAAGTGACAGCATCAAGAAGGGTCACATCAATTAACACAGCAGAAAAGAAAGACTGAAAAATATTACAAGTTAATTATCCCAGTCAGTGGAAGGTAGGCTGTCGTCATCATCATCTGATTCAGGTGATGCCTCTTTGATCCTTTTCAGTGCTTCATGGATGCTGCGAGTCAAGGGATCAGCATCAGGCATGTCTGCAAAGGAATCCCTAAGGGATTCCTTTTGCACTTTCTTCAGTTTCACACCCCTTCTGATCTGTGCCAAGATGCTGTTGTTGTCGTCTTCATCTGGGAAAGGGCGCAGATTTCTCTGTTCAACTTTTCTCAAATGGAAGCTACCTCGCTTCAGAGAAGCCAGTACTTCATCCATTGGTGAAGTTACTGGAGAGGGAAAGAGAGAGAGAAACAGCAAGCAATGTTTAGCAGAACAATACTTAAATACTGCAATTATTAAGAATATACATTTTTGCACTTTACAGGCATTTCATTAAATAGTTACATTAATCTTCTGCTACTTGATTAAATTATGTACAGGTAAATATTACTTGTTTCACAGTTCTGCAGTAATGTTTCTTTGAGTAGGCCTTCAAAGCTGCTTTTTTGGAATATTGATGTCATTTAATTATGGAGATTACAGAAGAATGAGTCACTTAAGGACAACACACGACAATAGATTTCTTTTCAGAAAACCGCTGCCAGGGCTACCTTCTTTGATGCAAAATGTGTAGCCTGACAAGTGATATGCTGTACAAGAATATAAAATATATCCCCTGCACTCACGACAAACTCTAGAAGTGGCTTCTAACTAAAATCTATTACTGTAGGACCTCACTTACCTGGGTAACTACTGAGAATCCAGTACTATGTTGCAGCTCACAGGGAGGTCTGCAGTATGTGCTACTACACAAGACCCAACATGAGGACTGTTGATTAAGATCTAAGAGCAAGCACAGGAAGATGGAAATGTGAAGACACAATACTCAGACAACCCTAGACTTTATGTTCTGACTGGTCCTTGTCATTTATGATAAAACTCAGACAGGCAAAAAGAAACAGGACAGATGTGTGTGCTTTACTGAATTGTGGAAATGAACTATCCTGCTTCAGGATCTTATTATACAGTCTGTCTACAATACTCAAAGGCCTGTGGGGCACTGGGAGACTGGTGGGATGTGAGGACTGGTAATAATTTGGGATTACTAGTTGTATACATCATCTCTGGAATACTCCAACCAGGTTAACACATTACATGTTCTTCATATTGATCACTGCTGCAGTCTTAGCTATATAGGTTATATCCTGCACAGGATATAACAGCTAGTCAGCTTCCAAAGCTTCAGGGCACTTTCAGTGCACCCAAGCCGTCAGTCAGCTCGTGGTGACTAAAAAGACAGGTTTGGCTGCCATACCCTTAACAGCTTTCCTGCTGCTGAACAGTACACTGTTCTGAGGTTTTTCAAGCATCGTCTGGCTTGTGCTGTTCTTTTGCTGGGCAAATAAGCTTCCTTTGGGGGTTAAACCTTCCATTTAAAAAAAAAAGTTTGTTTATTAATACTTCTTGTTCAATAAAGTTATTTTAACGCTAGGAGTTTGTGTTTTAAGAGACTGTCAACAGTACTCATTGGTTCATAGGGTCGTAGGTGTTTACTAGGCTAACAACCCACAAAGGCCTTTTTAAGCCTAGCCATGCATCCCAAATCTCTAACAAGTTCTGATACCACTGACAAGTGTAATCAGAGGCTTGGGAGATGAAACATTTACAAGCTAGGGCCTGGGAGATGAACCATTTACAGGCTGCCTGTGTCCATTAGAGATATAGGTGCCAAACCAGGGGTGAATTTCCTGTTCCCCATACAATTATCCGGGTTGCACTTGAATTGTGTTAGGGAGGAACCCTGCTTCACATGGATGGGGAGCCTGTTTCAGAGACAGGGTAATCTCTGGGATACACCTCGCTCTTCAGCAGGTCCCATTTATATCACAGGCAAGATTTAAGTATTTCGAACGGATAATTATGGTGCTGTTTTGTTGCAGATATGCAGGAGGTCCATCAGAGTAGGGTCTGACAATGCCCTGTATGTCAGGCATAGATCTCCCCTCAAAAGCCTACAGGAGACGGAATACAGGGATACAGTCTTGAGGTGGTCTACATAGGACATTTTATTTAAGCCTTGTATTCTGTTAGTGAGGAACTTCTGTGGATGTTACAGTTGTTGGATATGCCTAGTTAGGTACATATTAAAGGAGGCATTGTACTCAATGATTATAAGTTGCGCAACAAAGAAGGATTTCCTCACTACTGTAGACATGTGATGGTCAAAGGCTAGACTGCTATATATGTGTGTCCCTAAGTCCCTGACTACTGGGCCATCTCTAAGGGGTGTGTTGTCAACATGATAGTTACCAGGGGTGGATGACTTCCCGAATGAGACTATTATGCATTTCTTGACATTAAGTTTTAGTCTATGGCTCTGACAGCAGTTGTTTGTCTGTGTCAGCCCCTCCTGCAGAACATTTATGTCAGTGTGGGATTCAATGACAGCTCCTAATTTGCAATCATCTGCAAATTTATTCAGCCAGAGACCACTGACATTGGCCTTGAGGTGGACTCCCCAATTCTAACTTTCTGGGTCCTGTATGTGAGCCAGTTGTCTATCCACAGGGTGACATACGAGTTAGTACCTAACCTCTTGAGTTTGTCAACAATACCCGAGCGGGGTATTGTGTCAAATGCCTTGGTCAGGTCAAGGTAGGCAGTGTGAACCATTTTATTTTCATCCATTGCTTTAGTGACCCTCTCAAAAAAGTCCACTAGGTTGAGTAGGCATGATCTGCTCTTGACAAAATCAAACTGGGTTGGTCCAGTGTCTGAAGGTTTACTATATCACTACTGATCATTTCCATGACAATTATTTCCATGACTTTACATACAAGACTAGTGAGACTTATAAATTTGTGGTTTCCAGGGTCTGTAGATGGCCCACCTTTGCACAGAGGGATGACTGTTGCTGTTCTCTATTTAAGTGGCACAAAGCCTGTTTGGAGGCTCTAGTTAAAGAGCAATTCCAGAGGCCCTGATAGGTCATGTTTCATGCTATTTAGAAGGCATTCTGGAATATTGTCTGGGCCCACTGATGCAGTGTTCTTGGCTTTACAGACAGCATTAAGGATTTGTCCCCAAGTGATAGCAGGGGGAGTTATATTTGATGGTATTTCCTGAGGGAAGGTTGAGGGGGAGAGAGCAGTAAAGTTGGAGCTGAATTTATCAGCTAGTAGGTTTGCTATACCTTCTGGCTCACAATAGGTGGCTCCATTTACAATAAGCTCTGCACACAATTGTGTATTGCCTTTGAGGTTGCAGACATAACTAAATAATGCCTTGTGCTTGTCCTTGGCTTGGGAGGCCAAATTCACCTCAAATTTGAATCTGGTAGACTTTATTTGCTCTCTGAGATGTTTTAGTTTGATGAGTATACTTTTATCCTGCTGGGTGCTGCACCTCCTAATTTTTGCCATTATTTTATTCCTTCTGTTATACAGTCTATTGATTTTGGGTCTATATTAAATCAGTGAATGCTTAAAAAAACAAACGCTGATTTATAAACCCCATGTAAGCAAAATCTTACAATCCCGAACACTTAGAACAGCATTTTTTTTCCAAGGGAAAAAAAACCCTATTCCACAAAAGAAAAAAAAAAAACAAAAACTTTAAAACATTACATAAAGTGGGGGGACTTCACCGCCCACCCCCCCCTACTTAAATATACCAACTCCGAGATCACACTACAGTGACAAAAATGGCAAAGTAACGGAGGCGGCCAAGTGATTTCTTTCCCATGGAAAGAAATCGCTTATATGCTGTTTCTGTATTTTCCCGTTTCGTGCTTTCAAGTTCGATCAAGATTAATTCAAAAGAATGCGTCTTCAATCGTATAATAGGACCCCTTGATTTTGTGATTCCACCAGGGTGGCTTGTTTTTTTTATGTAGTTCTGTACTTCTTCCTGGAGGGTACAAGCTGCCTCTATGTTGCTATTAACATGCTTGTACAGGGTTTCTGTGAAAAGTTCTGCATAGGCAGCAGTGTTCTCAGGGTTTATGGGGGCTTGAAATTTTGCCAGGTTATCACCTGATAGCAGGAGGTTAGCCTTAGAGTAGTTCCTGAATATTCCAGGTTTAGCTGGGGGGTCCAGGTTTTATTTTTACTTCAAAGGAGACCATTTTGTGGTCTGACCTTACCAGGGAAGACATTACAGTAGGGTGTATGCAGCACTATCCCACAGGAGTGGCCTTGGGTCAACTGGTGCCCTAAGCAAAAGGGCTCCACGGCACCTCCCACCACACCACCCGGTGTCCCCATCCTGGTCTACCTACACCAAGCAAATACTGGAAAAGCACCCCTACAAGATTGGCACCCTATGCAGCCGCCTAGTTGGCCTATGCTCTCCCATATTAGTGAGGACCAGATCTAGTATGGCTGCACCCCAGGTTGGTGTGCAGGGAGTTTGTGTTTATAAAATCCAGGAATCTCTGTGCCTTTATATTTGGTGATGTACAGGATTCCCAGTTAATACTGGGGTAATTAAAGTCGGCCATGAGTATGATACTGGATTGGATGGTTAGTGTTTCTAATATGTTTAAATACATGGTATGGGTTTCCTGGGTCATAGATGGGGATCTACAGCTTGCAAGGAAGTGATACTGAATTTTTCCTACGGTGATTTGAACATGGAGCAGCTCAAGTGCATTGTCCTGTTTGACCAGCCTTGAGGCATATTTATTTTTGATGTAAATAGAGACACCTACACCTTTAGTCCCTGTGTAGTAGCTTGTCTAAATGTGTGGAAGGCATTATTACTTTGCACTGTTGGTGTGCTCTCTGTAGGGTGAAGAGAGCTTCCAGGGAGTGGAGTTTTTTGTTTAGACACCTAGCTCTCAACAGCAATACCTTTAGATTTCATTGGCTTTGACTTGCTATGTTGGAAGTATTTTCAGTTTGGCATTCCCTAAAAAAGGCACTATGGGGGAAGACAGTATTTTAGCTAATATTCTAAAGCCTAGAGGGGAGAGGTGCAGACCATCCCTGGCAAAGCAGCGTGGTCTGTTGACTAACTCCTTCCAAGATTAACTCTCTTCCTTGTCAGTTTAAAAGTTGTTTAAAGTAATTTAAAACCATTTTTTTTCTGTGAAGAAATTGTGTTTAGTTTACTTTTTTTGGCTGGTATAGAGTTTAAAGTTCTTTTTACTGTATTTTTATGTGAAAAAGTGGTGTTTAAAGACTTAAAGTTGTATTGGCTTTTACTGCTTGATTTTTCCCAAGAAAGAGGCATCATTTTCAACTTGACCAGTGAACAAGCTTACTGGTTCCAAGGTTGGGTCTTTCTTCCATCCACGAAAAGAAAATGTTTGCCACCATAGCCGATGGGTGACTCTGCAGTGGCCATTTGTTGAATCTCAGACCACCTGCAGTTCTCCTGATAGTCAGCCAGCTGCCCCTAAAAAGGCAGATAGAATAAAGTTCCTAAATTTTTTAAGTTTTTATACATTCACCTCAGATCTGACCCAGCAGCTATAGTTTTGGTTAATCCTACTGCTTCTAAGCATTTAGTTAATTCTAAATCCTATTTCCATTAAGGATGGGAAAATGACTGATAAGTATGGGAAAAAGTGTATGATGCTGCAACTTTGATTTTTCAGAATTTTTAATTGTCAGGCTCTGCAGTTTCTTCTTGTGAGGAAAATTTGCTTTAAATAATTAAGTTTCTTCAACTGTAAAAGTCACAGCTCAGTCTGCAGTGTGTGTATGACTCAGCTAATACTTCTTCCAGGGCTATGGCCACCGGTACTGCATTCTCACAACAAACCTCCAAGATGATGTTGAAAATGAGATTTTAAATTCTACTTTGGATAGAGATTTAGATTTTGGCAACTCTGCTGCAAAGGTGATCAAAAATGTGATGAAAGGGCTAAATTGATTCAGGGAATCACTTAAAATTTTCAGCCCTCTTCTTCCAAATTTTCAAAGGGATTCCTCTAACTTCTCATCCAGTTTTGACAAGAAGCAAAATGAACAGTCTCAGCATAATGCAGGTAAAAAAGAAGTTACGTACTCGCCATAACATTCCATGTGTGTTGTCCATCTTGCCTTCATTCTTAGCAGGTTGGGCTCAGATCCGACTCGGCCTTATACACTAGCTCGAGGCTATGCCCTATCCCATCATGCACTAGAAGAGATCCCCAGATCTTGTTTGCAGATATACAAAGAAATTCCAAATAAGGATAGCTTAATACTTAATAGAGCAATCAAGAAGGTCAGAGAACACCAGTAGCCAATTGTATCAACTTAGTCATCCAGGTGCAAAAGGCTGGGGGAAGGAGGGTGGGATGCAAGAATGAAGGCGAAATGGACAACAAACATGGAATGTTATGGTGAGTACATAACTTCTTTATGTGATGTCGTCCTAACTCACCTTCATTCTTAGCAGGTTGGGACAGTGTCCCTAGCACCATCTTTCTTAGATGTCTCAAGGGAGAATATTCTTCAGAACTGTGGAATCAAAGGAGGCCCTGTTCCTGAAGGCCAAATCGACTTTGTAATGAGTGATAAAGGTATGATGTCTTGCCCATGTTGCTGCACAAATGGTATCGATAGGCAGTCTAGCCCGAAAGGTGGAAGAGGTTGCAATTGCCCTTGTAGAATGACATTTTATTTTATGAGAAAGATCTTTATTTTGAGATTTGGAAACAAAGGTTATACAATCTGAGAGCCATTCTGAAAGTGTCACTTTAGAAACTGGAGCACCGTTCCTTGAATCTGAAAAGGATACAAGTAGTTGGTCAGATTTTCTGAAGTCCTTTGTCCTATGTAAGTAGAAGTGTAACTGTCTATGTGCATCTAGTTGGTGCAGCATGTGTTCTGCCTTATTCTCATAGGGAAAAACACTGGTAGCTCTATGGATTGGTTTAAATTAGAGTCTGAACATACTTTGGGTAAAAAGGAGGTGGTTGCTCGTAAGGATACTCTGTCTCTGACGAAAATCATGTAAGGGGCTTTACTGACAACGTTTGCAGCTCTGACACACTTCTAGCAAAAGTAATAGCTATCAAAAGAATAATTTTCAAAGACAAAAATTTGAGATTGCAGGATGATGCTGGCTCAAACGGGGGAAAAACTAAACGGGTTAAGACAAAATTTAAGTCCCATGGTGCTGGAGGGTCTCTAATAGGTCTTAATAAAAAGGTACCTTTAAGAAAGGCTTTGCATAGTCTGTATGACATAATATTGAGGCCTGATTTACCTAAATGGAAATTGTATATCGCTGCCAACTGAACTCGAACAGTAGCTGTGGCTGCGCCTTCATTGAATAGTTTTGCCAAGAATTCTAGAATGGAAGCCACTAGGGCAGACAAAGGATCAATGTAATTATTTGAAGCCCATGAAGAAAATCTTTACATTTGCTTGTATATATCTTTCTTGTTGAAGCCTTATGAGAAGAAATAAGGATTTATTTTACTGAAGAAGAAAGGATAGGGAGCCTGGCGGCTATGGTTGGAATTGGAGCAGCCAAGCTGCCAACTTGAGGGATGGAGCATTCCTGATGTACGAGTCAGAAGGTCTGGAACTGGGTCCAAAATCCAAGGCTCCTCCTGAAGATGAGGCCACAGGAAGGAGAACCAGATTTGACAAGGCCAGTATGGAGCGATGAGTATCAAGTCCCTTCCCAAGGAATTGGTTTTCTGAAGAACGTTGGGTATCAATGGAAAGGGAGGAAAAGTGTAAAGGAGACCCAAAGGCCAATCGTGTACAAGTGCATCCCTTGATGACTCCCCCAGAAGGGGGACAAGGGCAAGGTAGCTGCTGCATCTGGCATTCATGGATGTGGCAAAAGGTCACAGCAAAGCTGACCCCATTTACAGAACTTTTTTTCCTCTACTGCCTGGTTTAGGGACCACTCGTTAGGCATCAGAATCACCCTGCTGAGTCTGTCTGCTATCACGCTGGATTTCCCCAGGATGTGTGTTCCTATCACAAAGCGTTGGGAGGAGGTCGCCCAATGCCATACTCTCAGGGCCTCCCAACAAAGGGGGTAAAGATCTGGTTACTCCTTGTTTGTTTATGTACCATACAATTGACATGTTGTCTGTCTGTACTGCAATAGTTCCCAGTGGAAGAGAGTCCTGGAATGCTTGCAATGCCAGAAGCACTGCTCTCATCTCTAGGACACTGATGTGCAAATGGACCTCATGATCCTGCCAGGTGCCTTGGACTTGTCTTTCCCAGATAATGCCCCCTCACCCTATCTGAGAAGCATCCGTGGTCACTCTGGCTAATGGTTGGGGAAGTACAAAGTGTTGATATAGCATCACCTGAGTGGAGTAAAGCCACCAACGAAGGTCTTTTTTGCAAGACTCCATTATCAATATTTAGTGGGATATAGGTAGTTCCTGCATTGACCACTGAGTGGAGAGTAGCCACTGGAGAATTCTCATGTGCAGATGTGCTAATGGGATCTAGGTTATTGCTGCTGCCATGGTCCCCAAGACTTTTAGGACTGTCCTTGCTTGCACTCTTTTCTTGGAAAGAAGATTTAAGACCCAACGTTGTAGAAGTTGTACCCTTTCTGGAGGGAGTTTGGCCATCATCTTTGTTGTATCTAGTTCTGCTCCTATAAAAACGATACTCTGAGAGGGCAGCAAGGCAGATTTTTTGTAGTTTACTGTGATACCTAATTGAGAGCAGAGATGCAAGGTGTAGTCTCTCGCTTTTGTTAGTAGATGCTCGGTGGTGGCAGTTAGGAGTCAGTTGTCTAGCTATGGAAACACTCCGAATCCTAGGCATCTCAAGTGAGCCGCGACTACTACCATACACGTGGTGAACACTCTGGGGGCTGTCCATTTTTATGTGGTAGTATGCATCCTGGAGGTCTACTGAGCACATCCAACTGTCTTGTCCCAAGCACAGGAGTACTGACTGCAGTGTTACCATCCGGAACTTGGACTTTCTTACAGATTTGTTTAGGATGCTGAGATCCAGAATTAAGTCTCCAGTCCCCTGTTTTCTTTGGAACTAAAAAGAACCTTGAGTAAGTTCCGGATCCTATCTGGTCTGCGGAGACTGTGTGGATGACTCTTTCATCTAGCAACATTTGAATTTCTAGAGTTGCCTGTTCCTTTTGACTGGGTGGGACGTCCAGGATCTTTTTTATGTTTGGGAGGGAGAAGGAAAAAGGGCATGGAGTAACCACTGGATATGATGCTTTGTACCCACTCGTCTTTTGTTATTGTCACCCAGGCTTTTGGGTACAAAGATAAGTAGCCCCTGACTGCCTCCAGAGGTAGACAGGCAGGCCTCCATTCATGAGCACTGAAAGGGCTTACTAAAGAAAGATTCCCAGTCGCCCTGATTCTGTGGACCCCCTCTGCCATATGGTCGGCGTCTTCCATTAGCAGTTCCCTCTCTGCCTCTGGGGAAAGAATCACCATGTGTGTCCTGGAAAACTCTTTGAGATTTCCAAAACCACATTTTCCCCCTGCCTTTCTGACCTTTGGGGTAAGGTCTAGTAGGTAGGGAAAAACAGACTCCTATGGCAGAGAGAGTCTTCCCTTCCTGTTCACACCTGGTTAGTGTGTCCTTGACTTTAGACCCGAACAAGGATGAGCTATCAAACTGGGCATTCACAAAGGAAGATTTAAAGGGTTCTACAAGGTCACACCAGCGTATCCAGGAATGTCGCCTTTAGGAAATTCCTGAAACCGCTGCTCTGCTCGCTCCATCCGCTGCCTAAGAAATCAGTCTCATGGAGGAGTTTACCACAGAATTTAAGGTAGAGAGCTGACAGGAAACTTTTTCTGACACCCATTCAGCTACTAAACCTTAGAGAGCATCTCCTAGCTCTTTCAGGAGATCTCTCTGTAATCTTGTGAAACGAGTCAGGTAATTTAGTGACCTAAGAGCAAAAGATGCTGAAGAAACAATGCGCTTTCCATATCTGTCCATCATGTGAGACTCCTTGTTCAGCGGATGGACAAAAGATGATGTCTCTGAAAGTTCCTTCTTGGTGGCTGCTGCCATAACCATAGCATCTCCTAGAACTCACTTTGTTAGGAAATTTTTGTCTGACAGGGAGGTAATACATGTATTTGGCCTCCAAGGTACTGGTTCCACAGAATCTGGAGAATTCCATGCCTTTTGAGAAACTAAATCCATAAGTTCGTCAAAAGGCAGAGACCTCCAAGTGGAGGAAAGTTGAGATCCAAAAGCCTTCAGGTACACAGACTCCTCCACTAAAGGGTTGGTGGACTTCCAGCTGACTCTCTGTTTAAGTATTTCCAAGAGGTCTCCAAAGGAGACATCATCAGGGGGTGACTGTGAGGACCCTTCAGCATCATCGAGGTCTGTATCTGAAGTGACAGACTCCTCTGGGGAGTCTAAATGCTTCCTCTTTCATAACCTCTTCCGAGGAACCTCTTTGGAGGGTTACTCTGGAGAGGTTTCAGAAGGGGCGTGGACTCTGTAGGGCATCCTGCGGCTTAGGGCCTCTGCGTCCCTGTGGATGCAAGGGTAGACAGACACTGGTGCCTTTGGGGGAAGAATGTCCGGACCTGAGAGTGGAGCTGCCTGTGGAGACAGCACTCTCCTCATCACCTCAAAGGCCCCCTGCCCTTGATCCGAGGAACTGAAGGGATTCCCTGGAACCAAGGCAGGCGGCTCTGAGGCAGATATAGGAGCCATGCTCAGCTGAGCAGATGCCCTGAGAGGCAAGTTCGGATGACAACTGTCCGATCCAACTTCCCTCCCCGGATCCGACTGGAGAGTGTTGGCCATTGACTCCTCGAGTTCTGATGGAACCAAGGATGTCGGAGCAATGTCCGGATCAGACGATCCTGTGGTAGTTCTCGGTTCTGACGGTTCCACCAATATCAGTTCCGGACATCCCGGCTTCAAAGTCCGAGGTCGGCTCAGAGGAGGAATTGGTACAGAAGGGGAGGGTCTGGTTGGATCCGAAGCCCTCAGGGTTGGATCTGATAACAGTTTGGCATGCGCTGGTGTACTTAACAGTCTCTGCATTACCCGATCCATGTCATCATCAGATAGGCTCCTGGATGATCGAGTCAAGGGGGCAGGATATTTGAAAGGCTGAAGTAATGGCTATGTCAGAGTTGGGGATACCGGTTCCAATTCAGGGGACCGGCTCTACAACTGAAATTCCACTGGCACCGAGACTGATGGGGCCGAAGTGGAAGGCCTCTTGGAACTGACAGCCTTTGGATCTGGAGAGGATACTTTAGGCACTTTTTTGGATGGCTCTGATGGAGCGCTAGAAGATGAAGACCTCTTAGTAGACTTGTCAGACTTTGGAGAAGGTGACTGGGCAGACTTTGAAGGATCCGGACATTCCTGAATTGCTTCGGCAAAGTGGGTTTTCAAAAGGCCTCTTAAAATCAGCTTGTTTTTGCGTTCCAACAGAGTCCTGTGGCTGAAGGAGTGACAAATTGCACAGGACTCTTGGAGGTGAGTAACTCCTAAACAATAGACACAAATTGTATGCCTGTCTGTAAAGGACATTTTTTGTCCATATTCTTCACACGTTTTAAACCCAGAGGGTTTAGAATCCTTAAAATCCTAAGAAGACATAATTAGTACTGATAAGTAACAAGAAAGAAAACAGCCAACAATCAAACTACACACACACACACACACACACATATATATATATATATATATATATATATATATATATATATATACATACATACATATATATATATATATATATACACTCACACACACACACACACACACACATATATATATATATATATATATATATATATATATATATATATATATATGGGTCTACTATTGGAGATCAAAATTACACTATTTCGAAATCCGGTAGTAGATGCCCACTAACCTTCTAGAATGAACAGGCAATGTCTTCCACTGTGGTGCAGTAGTCACGGATCTTAGGGTTATGGCTTGGGTTAAGGAAAGTGGATAGCCCTAACCCCAAGGTCCGTGACTACCACACCACAGTGGAGGACATAGGTCCGTGACTATTGAACTGTGGAGGACATACAATTTCCTCCACTGTGGTGCAGTAGTCATGGACCTTAGGGTTAGGGCTTGGGTTAAGGATAGTGGATAGCCCTACTAGCTATCCACTATATCCTTAACCCAAGCCCTAAGAAAAATTTACTGATTGCTCACTCCTCTGCAAGAAGGGTATCAGAGTTGCAAGCACTTATGATGAGTCAACCCTATCTCATTTTCCACAGGGTTTCATTGAGAACTAATCTTTCTTTTATGCCTAAAGCGGTATCCAGATTTACTTTAAGCCAAACTCTTCATCTCCACATTTTCTTTCTTAAACCAAAAAGTGAGGGAGAAAGGATACTCCATAGCCTAGGTGTCCACAGACAACTCAAGTACTACCTTGACAGAACTAAATCTTTCAGATCTTCAGATCAATTGCTTATTTATTGTGAAGGCAATAAGAAAGGACAACCTGTGTCACAACACACTATTTCAAAATGGTTATCTAAGGCTATACTCTTTGCTATACTCACCACAACAAAACTCTTCCAGGCAGGGTCAAGGCCTACTTACCAGGGCCTTCACTTCATCTATGTTTCTTTTTTAAAGAAATGGATTCTTTGAAGTATTCTAGAAGCTGCAACGTGATCCTCTGTACATACCTTTACAAAGCACTATAAGTCTGACTCCTTCTCTAGGTCTAGATCATGATTTGCTAAGATCATTCTCCAGAGGCTCCTAGACTCTTATTCTTCCACCTCCCAAATATAGTAAACTACGGTGATCTACAAATACAGCTAAGGCTACTGCAGTGGTGATCTACATGATGAACACAGTACAGTTGTGTAAGTAAACTTACCATAACAGCAGATGTTCAAGATGTTCAAATGATCACTACTGCAGTAGCTGCTCCCTCCCTCCATCACCCTTGTTTTTGCTGTGTTGTTTATGCTAGGGTGTTGACATTTATTTTTTGTTGCTCCTTGTCATTTCAAGGCTCAGTCTTCCTCTCTATATTGGCAAGAAAGCTCTGAAGGGCTTGGCATCCAAACCTGCCTTTTTAATCAGCTCAGCACGAGCTGACTGACTTGTATGGGTACATGGAAAGGGCCCTTAAGTTTTGGAAGCTGGCCGACTGTTATATTCTATGTGTGATATAACCCATATAACTAAGGCTACTGCAGCAGTGATCACTTGTATTATGTTAAGGATACTTGAGCCGCTAGTGGGAGTGCTGATTAGCTGTTCCAGAGCATTTGCATTGACAAAGTCCAGGATGACCTACAGGGTTAATACCCCTGAATAAGGCCTAGGCAAACCAAGCTGAAATAGCTTTCCCTCCAAGCTCAGCAGAACTGAATTTCACAAGGCTACCTTTTTACACTTCCATTTATTTGGGCAACATGGTAGCTGGTACCTAGCATACAGGGAAGAACTCCCGTCTATTCTCTCAGCAGAGAAATCATGAGAACCTATAACTGGGTCTCAAGAGCAACAATTCCTTATCTGAAGTTCATATTTCAGGGGAATCCGACTGCCTGGCAGATCTGCCAAACAGTTACTTTGTGATAACCCATGAGTAATTCCTATGACTCTCCATGGAAAAAGGACATTCAGAAAGTGAGGTTGGCCAGTCTGAAGTCCTTCTGCCCACCCCTCAAACAGAAAACCTTGGAAACATTTCTCCTAAGTTACTCTCCCAATGGTAACAGCAAGGATACACTGATGAAAATTTGACTAAAAGGCCTGTTCTATGCCTTTCCCACAGTTTCTTCTCAAAAGGTTTACTTTCAAAGCTTGGGATTTAAAGGCAACACTGATCCTGGTTGCTCCTTATTGATGCAGGCAAATTTAGCTTCCCATATTTTACCACTTGTGTCTAGCCATTCCCTTCCAAGTGCAGCATCTCAATTTTTTATTTCTTCACTCATATCTCCACTTCTTAAAGTGGAGTGAAAGAATTTTCTTTAGGTAGAGTGGTCTCTTGTCATCTCTTTTTCTCCTTAACATCCTTTATATCATCATATTTATAGGGATAATTTGAAAAGATAAACAAGTTTCTGTGAGGAATATCACCATCATCATTATTAATCTCCCTTTTTTACATTTTACTTGAGGACGGGCTGCTATGTCAGCTGTTGCCCCTTCTCTTCATTCAGACCCACTCTACTATCTTCTTCAAAAGTCATAACTGACTGCTGCATATCTTCTTTCATGCAAGCCATCCATTTCTTGGCTAAGCATCTTCATCTCCTCTTGCCTTCTTCCAGTCTCTTATCAAATCTTCTATTCCAAGTTGCCTTCTGTTTTCCTGCACGTTACCAGATCAAGCTAATTTGTTTTCCTGGACCTTCTCTACAACTGGGGCTACTTTGGTTTCTACTTTGTTGTTCTCATTTCTTCTTCTGCCCCATAGTGTACATTCTACTATGCATCTTAAGACACTTCATCTCCACTACCTCAAACTTCCTCAGCTGCTTTGCCTTTATCACCCAGGTGTTTGTGCTACAAAACAGCAACAGTCACACCACTGTTTTGTAAAATGAAAGTTATGTACTTAAAATAATGATAGATGCATGCTGTCTCATTTTCGTCTGGTCCAACCTTTGCGTTGTCAGATACAGTCAGATCTGACCTCAGTGCCTTTTCCTAAAGTGTAGCCATGACTCCTCTCCTAGCCATAATTCCCTCCTTTCCACTGAAGTACCTCAGATTGAGTTTGCTGGCATATCCATAAATATTACGTCCATCCTATGACAAAAAAAAACTCTAGGTGTAAAGGTTAGGAAATGTATTAAATAGTAAGGTACAAAATGGACATTTTCACAGACAGGGTCTCAGATGAGGTATGTCCAGTCACCAGAAGTTGTCACTGACAATACTGGAGGGGGAAAGCAGGGACGGATGTTGAAGGGGACAAAAATGAGACAACACAGATCGATCATTATGACAAGTACTCAACTTACATATCTGATGTTGCCTGCTTCCGTCACCCAAGTGGCATCAAGCATGGACATCCCTTAGAATAGTGGAACCAAAAGAAGAACATGATCTGGATTGGACATCCAACTTGTAATGAGATACAAAGGTATGGACTGCGGACCATGTTGCTGTTGCTAAAATGTCATCAATAGGAACTCTCTTCATGATGGCTACAGAAGTGGCTACTGCTCTTGCAAAATATGCTTTTGGTTTAGACTGTAACGGTAAGTCCAGTACTTCATAAATTAATTGCATTCAGACAGCCATTTAGAAAGTGTGACTTTTGATATGCTTTTACCCAGTTTTGCTTTTGGAAAGGATACAAAAAGTTGATCTGAATTCTTGATATCCTTGGTTCGATACAAATAGAATCTGAGCAGTCTATGAACATCTAGAATGCATTGCATACATTCTCCTTTGTTTGAGAATCTGGGGAAAAAGACTGGCAAGTCAACTGACTGATTTTGATTTGCTTTGGATGTCACCTTTGGCAGAAGGGAAGAATTTTTTTTCCATGAAAGAAACTTCAAGTCTGCTAAACTGCTGGCACAAAGGGTGTTTGAGTCAAGCCTTTAAGAATAGCAGTGATATTACATGGGGGAACTGGGTCTCTGATTGAAGGTCTGAGTAAGAAAGTGCCCTTCGGGAAGGCTTTTGAGATTTTAAGAGAGGCTATGGAAGCGCCATTGTGGCCTATGTGATAATTTGATATGCCAGCCATCGGAACTAGACCCTGTCTGAAAATGATCTGACAAAAAAATCTATCATCAATGAAGGGGCACAGGGAAAGGATCTAACCCTTTTGATGTAGCCCAAACAGAAAATGTTTTCTGCTTGCTTTGGTGCATCTTTTTGACAGACTTTACTAGGAGGCAAAAGTAATGTGGAGAACCTGTTTCTGGGAGGCAAAAATAATGTGGAGAACCAATCAATGAAGACAGCCTGGCATTTCTGACTATTGTTAGAATTGTATGAAGCATGTGGTCAGCTTCTGGGCTTTTAGATCTGGTAGAGACAATCCAGATGGGTGACTCAAGAAGATCTCAATATGAATCCAACACCCGTGGAGGATGTATCAAATAAGGTCAAATGAAGATAAACCAAACCTGCTGGAAATAAAAAGGAGTAAAGAGGATCACTCTGACCTTGTGCCTTCTGGCTTTCTGACTTAATTTTGTTAACAGTGGCATTGGGGGGTGGTGTAGGGGAAACCTGGGGACCAGTTGTGAACTAAAGCATCCCTCAGTGACTGTACCCGTGGAGGGATCAAGACAAAATAACTGCTGCACTTGTTTAGGTATGAGGCAAACAAATTGCAGCAAGGTAAAAAGTAAAAAATGCACCAAGATAACACACAGCAAAACGTTTAATCACAGCAAAGTACAAAGTGGTAAGCGCTTTCACAACCAAAGTTGCTTTATCAGTCACCACAGTAAAAAATGCACAGGTTTAAATAGAGATTCTAAAATGCCAATTAATCAATAAAAATCACACAATGATTAAGTAGCAGTGAAAAACAATTAAGCCTCATGCTCAAACTAAAAAAAGCATTGCTTAAAAACATTGTACAAGAAGGAATCAAATACTATACATGAGAAAGCACTTAAAAAACGTATAGAATCATTATAAAACATGGAAAAATACTAGGCAGGAAAAAGTTAAATAGAATACTTGGAAACTAAAAGCTAGTTAAATACATTAGACTAATTTTGAAAGACCTTAGCTAATCTTAATGCTTGAGATGTCTAGCCTTTAAAAAAGGGACCAAGGAAGTAGAAACATTCAAACCAGGATACTTTTCAGCATTAAGTTTCAAAATCCACTTCTGTTCATGTCCCCCTGTGATATTCTCAATGTCACCACCTCTGGGGTTTCTATGAATATGTTGTAGAACAAAGAACTTAAAGGAATGAGAATGGCCATTGGACATAACATGATTGGCTAGAGCATTTTGATGGTTTATTATTACTAATATCTCTTAGGTGGTCTAAAATTAGAAGTTATGTACCTACCATAACGTTCCATGTTAGTTGTCTTCTTCTCGTCGTCTTTCTTGCTGGATGGGTTCGGAGCCGATCCTCGGCTCCGACTCGGCCACTCTAAAAGCTCGAGAGCTAGTTCCACTGGCTCGAGGCCCCCCTATATCCCACAATGCTAGGCGGTAACTCCTCAGATCTCGTTTGAAAGCTAAGGCCAGCAAGAAAATTCCATGAGGAACAAGGAAAAAACTCCTCTAGGTCTGTCCTGGCTAGGGGGAAGGAGGGTGGGACGCAAGAAAGAAGGCGAGAAGAAGACAACTAACATGGAATGTTATGGTAGGTACATAACTTCTAAATGTTAAGTTGTCAATCTCGCCTTCATTCTTGCTGGATGGGACCGCGTCCCTAGCACCTTGTCCCGGGTGGCCTATCGGAACAGACTCTTGAGTACAGTGGAACCAAAGTTGGCTCGGTCTCTAGAGGCCAAGTCCAACTTATAATGAGAAATGAAGGTATGGGGAGAAGCCCAAGTAGCTGCAGAACAAATCGAATCAATAGGCAGCCTATCTTGGAAGGCTATGGAAGTGGCTAAAGCTCTAGTTGAATGAGCCCTGGGTTTGGATGGCAACTGTTGATGTCTTATCTCATACACTAGGGTAATCAACGAAGTAAGCCATCTAGAGAGAGACACTTTAGAAACTGGAAGGCCCATTCTACCTTCTGCATAAGAAACAAACAGTTGGTCAGATTTCCTGAATTGTTTGGTCCTGTCTAAATAGTACCTAAGTTGGCGATGAACATCTACACAGTGTAACTTTTGTTCTGACCTATTAGAATAATTTGGGAAGAAAACAGGAAGCTCAATGGTTTGATTCAAATTTGCCAGTGAAGCTACTTTGGGCAAAAAAGACGGGTTAGTTCGTAAGGACACCCTATCCTTATGAAAAACAAGATAAGGGGGTCGACAACACAGAGCATGGAGTTCAGAGACTCTTCTAGCTGAAGTGATAGCTACTAAAAAGAGTGTTTTCCAAGAAAGTAACTTTATTGAACATGAAGCCGCAGGTTCAAAGGGAGAAAGAATTAAGGACGTCAGAACCAAGTTGAGATCCCATTGGGGAGGAGGATCTCTGATGGGTGGTTTGAGGAGAAAAACTCCCTTTAAAAAGGCTTTGTAGAGTTTGTGAGACATAATGGAGGACTCTGAGACTCCAACATGAAAGTTCGAAATTGCTGCCAACTGAACTCTAATGGTAGATGGAGACGAACCTGAGTGGAAAAGTTCAGCTAGAAAGTCTAGAACTGATTGAATGGAAGCAGTGAAAGGATCTATATTCTTTGACTGCGCCCAATAAGAAAAATGTTTCCACTTGTTATGATAAATCTTCCGAGTGGAAGATTTATGAGAGGCTATCAAGATATCTCTAACTGAGTGAGATATCAGAGGAAGCCTGGCTAAAGTTGGAATTGGAGGAACCACGCTGTGAGGTTCAGAGAAGGAAGGGAGTGGTACAACTGACCCGACTGATGGGTCAAGAGGTCTGGAACTGGGTCCAGATGCCAAGGTTGCTCCAACAGATAATGGTGGAGAAATGGGAACCAAACCTGTCGAGGCCAGTAAGGGGCAATAAGGATCATGGATGCTTCCTGAGCGATGGCTTTCTGTATCAGCTGGGATATCAGTGGGAAGGGAGGAAAAGCATACAGAAGTCCCCGGGGCCAAATGTGCACTAGAGCGTCTCTGCTGGGGTAGCCTGGTTGGGGAAAGAGTGAAAAAATCGTCGCACTTGCTGTTTTGGGGAGTAGCGAAAAGGTCGCAGCAAGGCCGGCCCCACTTTCGAAAAACTTTCTCCAACACTGAATTCTTCAGAGACCACTCGTGAGGCATGAGAGTAGCTCTGCTCAATTTGTCTGCAATCACATTGGACTTCCCGGGGATGTGCGTTGCTAACAGAAATCGCTGAGAAGAAATCGCCCATTGCCACAGTCTGAGAGCCTCTCGACATAGGGGGTAAGATCTGGTTCCGCCTTGTTTGCTGATGTACCACACTACAGACATGTTTGTCTGTCTGAATTGCTATAGTTCCCTTGGGAAGAGAGTCTTGTAAAGCTTGCAACGCTAGAAGCACTGCTCTCATCTCTAGGATGTTTATGTGTAAGTGGCACTCGAATGGTTGCCACATGCCCTGGACTGTCCTGCCCTGGTAATGCCCCCCCCCCCACCCGATCAGGGAGGAGTCCGTTGTCACTGTAGCAACCGGAGGGGGAGGGACGAAGGGTCTCCCTAGGAGGAGCTGGGGAGATGTGATCCACCAAGAGAGGTGATTCTTGCACGACTGAGTTATCCGAATAGGATGGGACATTGGAAGTCTTTGGTAAGACCATTGTGTGAAAAGCATCCATTGTAAAATTCTCATATGGAAGCAAGCTAATGGTAGAAGGGGGATGGCAGCCGCCATAATTCCTAAGACTTTCAGGATCAGTCTGGCTTTGACTTTGTTGCTCTGCAAGACAAGAGAGACCTGCCTGTGTATGTCTGCTATTCTCTGCTCTGTGAGTCTGGCTGACATATTGACTGTGTCTAGATTTGTGCCTATGAAGGTAATAACACGACAAGGCGACAAGACAGATTTTTCGTAGTTTATTGAAATGCCTAGTGCCTGACATGTGTGAAAGGTGTAGTCTCTGGCGAGAAGTAAAAGATGCTTGGTGGGGGCTGTAAGGAGCCAGTCGTCTAAATAAGGAAACACCTGGAATCCTTGTTGTCTCAGATGAGAGGCTACCACTGCCATGCATTTGGTAAACACTCGGGGGGCTGTAGTGAGACCAAAGGGCAGGGCTCTGAATTGAAAATGACTGGTTCCCAGCCTGAAGCGGAGAAACCTCCTGGAGTGTCGACTCATTCTGATGTGATAGTACGCGTCCTGGAGATCTATCGAGCACATCCAGTTGTCCCGCCCCAAAAGGGGTAGAATGGACTGTAGCATGACCATCCGGAACTTTGTTTTCTTGACAAAGTTGTTCAAGTTGCTGAGATCCAGAATGGGTCTCCAGTCCCCTGTTTTCTTTGGAACCAAAAAGAATTTGGAGTAGATTCCGGATCCTGTTTGGTCTGCTGGAACTGGTTGAATGGCTCTTTTTGCGAGCAGCTTTGAAATTTCTAAAGCTGCTTGTTCCCTTTGACTGGGTGAAACGTCTGGAAGGGATTTTTTGGATTGCTTCGGAATGAAAAGGAAAGGGATTCTGTAGCCTTCGGAAATGATAGACTGTACCCACTTGTCTTGAGTTAGGGATAGCCAGGCTTCTGGGTACAGTGACAACCTTCCCCCGACTGCCTCCGAAGGTGGACAGTCGGGCAACACCTCAGGGATGCTGAAAAGGCTTGTCAGAAAAGGATTCTCGACTGCCCTGATTCTGCGGGCCCCCTCTGCCTCTAGGACGGCGTCTACCATTATTGTTCCCCCCTCTGCCTCTAGAGGGGAATCGACTCTGTGCATCAGGCAAATCTCCTTGAGATTGTTTGCAGAACCACATCTTTCCCCCCTTCTGGCCTTTGGGGTAAGGTCTAGAAGGAGTAGAAAAACAGACTCTGACGGCAGAGAGAGCTTTGCCATCAGTCTCACACCTAGTCAGGGTTTCCTTCACTTGAGGACCAAAGAGGGATGATCCATCAAAGGGGGAATTAGTGAAGGACGCCTTGAAAGGGTCCGCAAAGTTACATAGCCGCATCCAGGCGTGCCTACGCAAGGCTACACCTGTACCTGCAGCTCTACTTGCTCCATCCGCCGCATATGAAAGGAGGCACATGGAGGAGTTAGTTATAGAATCAAGGGTTGCCAGCTCAGAGTTCATCCTATCCTGAAAACCCGCAGCTGTTGGGTCCTTCAACATTTCACTCGCTTCCTTGAGCAAATCCCTCTGAAGATGAGTGAAATGACACAGGTAATTCAGCGATCTCATAGTAAAGGTCGCTGACGAGAACATCCGCTTCCCGTACCTGTCCATCGACCTAGACTCTTTGTTAGGAGGATGAACAGGCACCGAAGGATCAGCTAACTCCTTCTTGGTGGCTGCAGCCACCACCATAGCATAAAAATAGACGCCTTTGGTCAAAAATTCTTTGTCCTTGGGGGCCGTAATGAATTTTGATGGTCTCCTGGGAGTGGGTTCCACTGAATCAGGAGCCGCCCAAGCCTTCTTTGCCACCACTTGCATAAGGGGGTCAAAGGGAGGGGACACCCAGGAGGTGGAAGGGCGAGAGCCAAACGCCTCAAGATACACTGATTCATCCTCTGAAGGGTTGAGGGCTGGCCAATTCCCCCTCTGTTTTAAGATTTCAAGGATGTCTACAAAGGAGACATCTTTAGAGGGGGAACCTTCAGAATCCTCTAAATCAGTGTCAGAGGTGACAGACTCAGGGGAGTCAATGTGCTTCCTCTTGCACTGCCTCTTCCTAGGGGGCTCTCCTACAGGATCAGGAGAGGCCTCGGAAGAGGAGGAGATCCCCACTGTGGAAACTTGAGGGGCTGGCTCTCTATGGTCGGGGATGACAGAGTGAGTAGAAATCATCGGAGGCACCATGGGGGGAAGGGCAGAAGGAGCCAACTGTGGAGTTGAACCTGGTTCTAACACGCTCCTCATGACCTCGAAGGCACCTCTGTCAGGCACAGCCGGAGGTCTCCGTTCCGAAAAACTGAAAACCTCCACCGGCACCGACAGTGATGGCTCCGAGGCCGATGTCGGAGCCGAACTCACCAGCGCCGAAGCACCGAGAGGGAGGGCAGGGTCGGACAAGGGTCCGATGCCACTCGCCCCCTCGGAGCCGACGAGGGAAGTCCGGCGCCGAGATTCTTCCAAGGAAGACATCAGAGCAGATGACGGAACCGAAGACAAAGGTATTGGTTCCGATGCCACCACAGTCTCGGGTCCGAGCCGCCCCAGCTCCGAACTCAAAAGAGTCAGAGGAGGAACATTTTGAGTGATGGGAATCATTCTCGACTGTTGAGTCGGACTTTGAAGCATCTGGGCTAGTGCCTCGGACTTAAGAAGTCGACTCACTACTCTCTGAAGGTCATGGTCCGATAACCTGGAAGACCTAGAAGAGTGGGATCTATGGCTCCGTTCAGACAGCAAAGGAGATGCTGGAGCCGAATGAACGGAGCCGATAGATGGAGATTGGGACCTTTTTCTAGATGTCGGTTCCGACAACTTGATCGGAGCCGACTCAGCTATGTCTTCCTCAGCTCCAGCCGGAGCCGAGGACACCGTAGGGGCTTTTATTCGAGATTCATCGGCTCCGGCCGGAGCCGATGTTCGAATAGCCTTAGGACCTCCAGAAGACGGCTCAGAGGCTGGAGCCGAAAGTCTGGAAGGCTTCGAGGGTTTCCCGAGTCGAGGGACCCTCAGGCTTCAATAAACCCCTTAAAATGAGTTTATTTTTTCGCTCCTGCAGGACTCTAGGGCTGAAGCCATGGCAAACAGCACGAGTCCTGCAGGTGCAAAGGTCCCAGGCAGTACACATAAGAAATGTGACCGTCTGTCAGAGACATCTTCTGACAGCATGATTCACACTTCTTAAAGCCTGAGACCTTTGATTCCTTAGACATATCTAAGGGGAAAGTGTAACCATACAAACACACACACACACCGATTACACTTGAAAAATAATTAAACTAACTTAAATTAAGTTAAAGATAATTATTAATAAAAAATTATAAAATCTCTACAAACCACAGTCACTCACTACTAGGAAGGGAGGGACTGGGCCTAAGGCCCGAGGGAAAATTTCTATAGTTTTTTTGGAAAAGGGGGTGGAAATTAACAGGGAATGGATAGACTACTTTACAATAACTCTTTATAAAAAACTAACTTAAAATAAGGGGAAAAAAGGCTAAGAAAACTAGTTTCTATACCAAAACTAACCTGAGCCGGTAAGAACGCACCTCGATCGCTGTAGCGGCAAACGAGATCTGAGGAGTTACCGCCTAGCATTGTGGGATATAGGGGAGCCTCGAGCCGGTGGAACTAGCTCTCGAGCTTTTTGAGTGGCCGAGTCGGAGCCGAGGATCGGCTCCGAACCCATCCAGCAAGAATGAAGGTGAGATTGACAACTTAACATTACGATCTTTAAGCATTCTATTTGTTTTTCCTACATAAAAAGCAGGACATTGTACACAAAAACAATAATAGACCACATCTGTAGATCTGCAATCAGTGTATTGATTAGTGTACAATGAAAATTTCCTAGTAGGATGTACATATTTATTTTTGCTATATATAAATTGACAAGCACTGCAATTCTTGCATGGAAAAGTACCATGCCGATTGGATCTAATAATAGTTCTAGATAATTCACCAAGACATAGATGTTGTTTAAGGGATTTATTATTTCTAAAACTAAAAATAGGAGAATGTCCGACCTTGTCTACTAGTCCAGGCACTTCTTGTAGCAAATACCAATGCTTTTTGACTACATCTAAGTATTGATTGATGTTACTGGAAAACTGAAACACCACTCTAAAATCATTATTAGTTCTGTTAGAATACCTTGTATTGTCAACAGCATCACCAGCATTAAAATAAGGTTTACATCTAGTGCTTCTCAGCTTCCAGGCATTAGAGATAGTCTGTTCAATGTCTGCAAGTGAGTATCCCCTATGTAAAAATTCTGTTTTTAAATTAGATAGGGCAACTACTGCATCTTCATCTCTGCTATGCAGTCGCAGTGTTCTAAAAACCTGGCCCTTGAGCATGTTCCTAGGAACGCGTCTAGGGTGCATACTAGATTTGCACAAAAGAGTATTTTTTCTAGTGGGTTTAAAATAAATATTACTGCAAAGACAATTTAAAACAGATTTACTAACCTGCACATCAAGGAAACTGATGTCAGTGTTGGAATTATGGTAAGTGAACCTTAAAAAATCAGTAGTTGAATGCAAATATTCCAAAAACTGTGCGAAATCAATACCAGAGCCTCTCCACAGCATAAACACATCATCCACAAAGCGGACGTACCAAAGTATTTGTCCAAAGAATGGATTATTATTTGACAACACATTTTGCTCTTCCCAGCTGACCAAAGCCAAGTTGGTGCAGCTATTTGCACATGCAGTGCCCATGGCCACGCCAACTTTCTGCAAAAAGAATTGCTCCTGGAACATAACAATGTTGTTCTCTAGGATAATCTCTAAGAGACTACAAATCAACTGTATCTTAATTGCAGCAAGGTTGGCCCCAGGAATCTTTCTTTGCTTCTTCAGAGGACAAGAAAAGCAAATTGAATAGTCTCTGGTGATTCTCCTTAACACCCAGGAATGCACTGTAATATTTTGTCAGGCTTATGAGTGTAAAATTAAGCACCGCCTGACTGCCTCCACAGTGCAGCAGGAGTACTGGTAGGGTTTCTTGGTAATAGGACCATGAAAAACCTGGCTTTGCAGTCTGCTTCTGTCCCCAGGGTGAAGTCCATTTGAGTTGTCTCCTCCTATGCCCCCCGGGGGGCTGTTTCCAGGAGTGTCTTAATGATATTCCTGTGATTTTCTGAACCACATCTTCTTACCACCCCTTTGATCATAGAAAATGTGCTTTGAGGGGTGGAGAAGTGGATTCCAATGGCAGACAGTGTTTTGCCATCCAGCCAGTTCACTCCTAGTAAGTGTTTATTTAACTTTTGCTCTAAAAAGTGTGGAACCATCTAATGAGGCATTAATGAAGGTTGTCTTAAAGCCTTCTGCAAAATTACACAGATGCATCTAAGCATGGTGAAGCATGGTAATGACTGTACTTCTTGCCTTGGCTGTGGAGTCAGCTGCTTTGGAAAACAAATGCATGGACACATTAGACATAAACTGCAGGGTAGACAGCTTGGAGTCCACTGCTTTTTGTACGTTAGCTTGTAAGTTACTCTCAAGGGACAAGTTCTTTGGTCAGGTCCCTCTGAAAATATGTCATATGGGTAAGATAGTTCAGTGCTCTAAGTGCGAAAATCACTGAAGCATATGCCCATTTCCAGAAACTGTCCAACATATATGACCCCCTGTTGGGGTGGACAGGAAACTCTGTTTGGACAATTTCTTTTTCTTGGCTGCTGCTACTACCATGGCATCTACTGGTGGACCCTTGCTCCAGTGCTTCCTGTCTTTCAGGGCTACCAAAATCTTATCTGATTTTTGGAGATAAGTTCCACCATTTTAGGGTCCTTCCATGCCCACTAAGCCATCAGGTTTATAAAGGCAATAGTGGGTGATACCACCCAGGATGCAGATGAGCCAGTACCAAAGGCCTTGAGGAACACAGATCCATCTGTTGAAAGAGTTTCAGTGGACCACCCCCTCATTGCTTCATCAATTCTACGATATTACCAAAAGTGACATCTTCTAAAGGGGATCTTGGGGAACCTTCTGCGACAGACTCTGGAGATGAGTCTAGATGTTTTTGTTTGCTTTCTAGGACCTTGTCTCAGGGGAATCTTAGGAGAGAGGTCTGAATCAGACTGGGAACTTGAGTGGCAAGTATCCTCTAGGCCTAAAGGAACTGACTTGCCCCCATCAATACGTCTGCCATTGGAATCCGCTTCTCCACCCCTAAAAGGATCTTTTCTCAGAACGAAAGGGGTGGTAAGAAGATGTGGGTCAGAAAATCACAGGGATATCACTAAGACACTCCTGGATTACAGGATTTAACAGAAGTTGGGATGGATCCAAGCTTGAAGGTAGCACCTGACTTCTTGGCCTAGTCAAAACCTGTTCAAATGCCTTGAAGGCCAACACTGTGAGCAGAGAGGAGGGGACATCCCTCCTATCTGAAGATGAAGGAACAATCCCAGCCCCAATGGGTGTCATCTCAGAGAATGAATGTGAACCTGAGCTATTGACAGCTGAAGCCCCAAGAGGCAGAGATGGCCCCAATACCTTTGGAGTCTTCTCTGCCTCCTGGGCCATGGTAACGATGTTTCAGCACCAATGCTCATCCCAATCTGAAAGAAACGGAGTTGAGAGAGTAAGGGATGCCAATGAAGCTGAAATTTCTTGAACTGTCAGCTCCAACTGTGGTGCACCAAGGGAGTTTGGACCTGTGGGGACCAGATCCAAGGGACAGACTTGTACCAGAGAAAACAATAAAGGGGTAAGTTGAACCTGCACTTGAAACACCCAAAGGGGATGGCGCTGGGAGAACCCCTAGCTGAATCTGTGCCCTCAGGAATGTCTGCATCATTTGATTGACATCCATCTCTATAAGACTTTTGGTAGACCAGATAGACCTCAAAGACGATGCCACCGACAGAGGTCTGGAGTATTGTTTTTCTTGCAGGAGTGGAGTCTCATTACATCCGAGTGACGTCTCCAGGCGTTTCTGCAGTTACCTCCTACTGCTCCTCTAGGCGTCAAATATTACTTGTTCATACTTGCATTAATAATTTCAAACCATGCTACATATAAGGTATCAGGATATTTTATCTTGAAGCATACATGATGGCAAATACAACTGTACTGATATTTGACCTCTGTCAATGAGTATCTATTAGAATTGCAAGGTGATGACTCAATTTTTAAAGGCTCAGGGCACACCTACTAGGAGTTAAAGGTACACACTCAAAAGACTTGTACTTGGGGGAATGAGTTAAGGACACACCAGCTCCACGGAAAATGCTGGGTGAGGTGGAAGGGAAATCAGATCCGAGTGGCTGACTTCCCTGAAGTCTTAGGTGCCATACCTAAAGTATCTGTCAGATCCAGAGACCTTTTCTAGTTTTCTTGACTCCCTTCTCTAATCTTTCTTATTCTTTACTCTTCACTTTAGACTTTTCTCTCTCCTTTTCCTTGTCTATTTTCTTATCTGGGAAAGCTGAAGCTGGCCTAGAAGCACTAGATACTGAAGGTTGAGAAGAGCCTGTCTGAGGGGTAAGCAAACGTTTTTAAGATTAATTTCTCTTTGTGGCCCTGAATGGCCCTAGTTCCAAAAGGGGCACAAGTATCACTATTTGCCCCAAACTGGGCACAGCCAAAACAATGAACACACAAAAAGTGTGGTTTTGAGGTGGAATTTTATGTCCACAAGCCATTCACTTAAATCATTGGGTTTTGGTGGACAACAATGTAAAATCAATATCAACAATAATACCTGTGCAAAAATTCAAACTTTCTTCTTAGACTATGTATAAGCCCTAAAGAATTTACAAAGTTTTTCGCTCTCTGAACTATTAGGAAAAAAATATATAAGCAAAAACTACTTATCTAACTACTTAAACTATTTATTCAACTACCTAGTCAAGAAACAATTACACACAGCATACTTTGCAAACCTAATATTAACAATTCCCTAACAACTACTCTTAATATTACAACGCTAGAAAAAAAGGGTTATGGAAGGAGAAATCTCTATTATTAGAAAAGGAAATAGCTGTCACTTATGAAAACTCAGAGCTCTTGGAACACATATATGAAAGATATGGCTGCAACGGAGATCTGAGGTACAGTAGAGAGTCGATTATCCGAACTAATTGGGACCTAGGGTAGTTCGGATAATCAATCATACATTGAACCTGATACAAACACTTCTAAAATCTTGTTTTTTCTGCAACCATTCAGTGATTTCAGTGGACAATAAAAAATATTTTTCACACATGAGCAGGTTTACATATTCAGACTTTTTTTCCCCACTAAACATCTTTATTAAACAATCACGTATGACATAGGCAATCTTACATTTATATAAATGAAAAACAAACATTGACACCACTTTAGTTGCAAACATTATACATCACAGGCACCACTGAAACAACTGTAGTTTTAAGCATAATGCATCACTTATCTATCCAGTCATTGTCAGTTAAGCATCATATTTCTCATTCAAATCCTGCCTCTTAAACCTAGTTCATTCTCTGCATATATTGTTCTCACAATTCCCATTTTTCCAATGTAGTTTGCTCCTTCCCTTTTTTAAAGATCCCAATTCCAGTTGTCTTATCTCTGTTACTATATTTACTACTTCTAATAAAGTTGGTCCAGACAAGGATTTCCATTTTCTAGTAATTGCTTTTTTAGCATTCACCATAATTAGACTCAGCTAGGCTTTACTATGTCTAGGCAATTCCGATTCTGTATCATAGCTCAAAAAAATCATCTCATTAATCAATCTAATCCGCTCACCCAGCATTTCTGATACAGCGGTCTGCAGGGAATCCTAAAGTCTGGCAGCTCTCTTCACTCCCAAAAATTATGTTCCCAGCCACCTCTTTCCTGCCCATCACACCTCCAACATTCTTTGGAGTTTACTTGGGGTATAAAAATACTCACGTAAACATTTCCAAGTAAAGATCCTAAATCTTGTAGAATTGATTCCATATTCGGGAAATACACATATATCCCCCATTGTCTCTTTGTGAAATGCTTATACAATCTCTCTTCCCAATCCTTTCTAAGATACTCTGATTGATTCTTATAGTTATCATGCAATATTTTATATGCTCTACTAATTATTCCTGTTTTAATGGCAGCTTCTGTTCTAGATTATATTAAAAACTCTATGAGTGCTCGTCTTTCATTTAGAAGCACACTATTTCTTTTTCTTTGCCTACACTCTGATAGCAATCCTTGATAGGGAAGGCGATCTCTAACCTGCAGTCCAAATAAATTTTTGGCCTCTAAACATTCTATTACCTTTCCCTTTCTAGTTATTTGCTCCCAATATCTTGGTTCCTTTGCCAGTTTTCTCCAGTAAATTCCAGCCCCCACTTGCCTACTATTTGTATCCCCCCCCCCCCCCGTCATCCCTATCAGCAGAATCTCTTTTCTTCATTCTCGTTCTGGTTTAGTTCTTAGAATACTCCCTGCTATTTTACGAATACAATACTCTGTATGATTTTTGTTGTTCTCCTTAAGAGTCTGTGTCCAAAATCCCAATCTCTCCTTATTTCTTGAGCTTCCCCTCTGCATAATCATTATCATCCCGTTCCACTTTGAATTATAGTTTTCTGTTTGTGCTATGCATAAGAGCCCTTAACTGTGTTGCTTTAAAATACCCCCTCAGACTGGGTAATCCTAGTCCACCTTACTCTGCTGGAAGAATCAGCTTATCCCACTTGACCCTTGCTGTCTTCCCTTCCCAGATAAAATCCTTTCTCCTCTTTTTTAATTGCTATCCTCAGCTTCTCCTCTGGTTGATAAAAATATACCTGACCTGTGTATAAGACTAAAGGGACTAAAAACATTTTAATTGCTTGTATCTTAGTATCCATATAACAAAGCTTCCAGTTTCTCAACTTTTGTATTATCGTCTGTTCAGTCTCTTCCCACATATCCTTAGGTGCCACAACAGAGTCAATTCTAATCCATACTCTTAAATCCTTAATTTTATCACATCCCCATAAATACTGATATTGTTGCACCAATTCATGTGTTGTGGGTAAATAATTTGCCTCTATTGCCTTTGTTTTAGCTTCATTAATTTTGTATCCTGAAAAGATCTGAAACTATCCTAAAATATTCCACAACACTGTAATGCCCCTTTCTGGTTTTGTCATGTATAAAACAATATCATCTGCAAATACAGACAGCTTTTCCTGACTACCATACCAATAATATCCCTGAATTTCTGAATCCCTTATTTTCTTTGCCAGTGGTTCTAAATATAATGCAATCATCAAAGGGGAAAGCAGACAACCCTGCCTGGTTCCCCTACTTAAGCATAAGTTAACAGAGAGGACCCCACCAACTTTAATTTTTTCCTCCGATCCCTCATATATACTCCTAATCAACCTTATAATTGTATCAGGGAAAGCAAATTCTTCCAATGCCCTCCTCATAAAGTTCCAGTCTACTCTGTCAAATGCTTTTTCTGAATCAAGAATCACCAATAACAGTGGTATTTTCTTACATTCTGCACCCCTCTGGGTCAATGTTCTGTTAATATTGTCAAATGTTTGCCTCCCCTCCACAAAACCACACTGATCCAGATCTATCAATTTTGGTATCACTTTTGCCATTCTTTTAGCCATTACAGACAAACACTATATAATCAAGGTTTAGAATTGAAATTGGCCTGTATGAAGCTGGATCTGATGGATTTTTACCCTCTTTAGGTATTACCATTACCACAGCTTTCTTCCAGGATGCTGGTACTTTTCCTCTTAAAACACTGTTAAACAAAACCTTTCCGATCTTTATCAGTTTTTTCCTTCCTAGCTTCCAAACGTCCACAGGAATAACATGTATTCCCGGGGACTTTCCTGTAGATTGGTTATGCATAGCCATTTTTATCTCATCTCTTCCTGTCCTTTCAGTAATTGAGCCTCACCTACCTCTAACCTTGGCATACTTAATTCTTCCATAAACATTTCCATTTGTGCCTTTTCTTGATTTCCATACTTCTCTTCTTTATACAAACTTTCATATAATTTGTGAAATATTTCTAATACTTCCACAGGATCTCTTATTATCTTACTTGTTACAGGCTCACTAAGCATGGTGACAGCCCTTTCCACTTTCTGTTGCCTGAGTCGTTGTGCTAAAAGGTTTTGTGCTCTAGAATTATCAAAAACAGTTGCTTAAAAACAATCTTTCTAAACGTGTGCATACTATCAAGACAATCCTTTATTTTCTGTTTAGCATTCTGCAGTTGCTCCTTTTCTTGTCTTGAGAGATTCCCCATATTTTGCAACACTAACATTTCTCAGTCCCTCTAAATAATTCTTGTTACTTCTTTAACCATATCTTCCTTTCTTTTATTTCCACCCTAGTTTTAAACTCCACTTTAATTTTATCCCAATGCCTAGCTACATTTTTGGAAGTTTCTATCTTCTCTAGTAGCTCCTGAATTAATTCCAAAACCCACTCCTTAAATTCCTCTTTTTTCAACGGATAGGTGAGAAAGTGCTAGTGTCTTATTTTTATTTCATTACCTTGCATTTTTATTTTAGTTACTATTGGCGCATGATCTGAAATAGTTACTGGGTGTGTTTCAAGACCTTCAATTAAATTCACATGTTCCTGGGAGATATAAATTCTATCTAGCCTAGCCCAGACTTTGTACCTTAGAGAATATGTAAATTCACTCTGAACTCCTAGTACTGAAAGCACATCTTCCATGACAACATTTTCATAAATTGCTTCAAAAATCTTCCCTCCTTTGTTATATTTTTCCTTCTAGGCCCCCCGACACATCTTCACTGTTGCAAACCAAATTCCAGTCTCCACCTGTAAGTAATATTCCTTGCTGAAAGCTGATTATTTCTCCCAGAATTTTCTCAAGCTCCACTATAGCAGTTTTAGGTGGAATGTAAATGCATGACAGTGTTACCCTCCTCTCTTGCCAGTAGCCCCTTAGTACTATACATCTTCCATTATTATATTTTTTCCTCTTCTATCACTACTGCAGCTCTTCTTCTAATTAATATAAGTACTCCTCTTTTCCTTTGCCTCAGACATTCCTCTGAATAACCATCTTGAAAACCTTTCTTTATCAAATTCACATGTTCAGTTATTTCCAGGTGTGCCTCCTGTAGCAGTAGCTGTTTGCACTCTACATTTTTAATACAGTTCACTATTCTTTCTTTTTATATATGTAAGCCCATTCAGACTGAAATACATTACCGAAAGCATCATTTTCTTACTTAGTTATAATTACCACCTTTTATGTGTAACTGCTTTTTTGTTAAATGTTTAGTTGCAGCTTTTATGTTACATACATATACTGTTCGGTCGACTGGTCTTTTATACAGTTGTTTCTTGTCATATCCATCCATATATTACATATCTTTTTGTTTTTTTAAACTCCTCAAACAGAACCAACAACCCCCAACCCCCCTAAAACCTACAAACTTAATAACAACACACAAAACTATGTACATCTTGAAATACTGAAGTTTTTGTTTCCAAATACGAACAAAAGTTCAAGTTGATAGCCAAACAGACAGGCTAGAGTCAACCAAAATGAAAGGATAGTCATGCTAAGACGATTGGAACAGCCTGTGCTATTAGCAAGTGCTATTTGATTTTGTCTATCTTTATAGCTCTCCTAGCCTGAGAAAATACTTGAATGCTTTCAGTAAACACTTTCTTCAAGCCATTTCTCTTTATCAAATTGTCTTCCAGTGACATACAAACCAGACAAGAGACTGCTAAGTATACGTTGTTTACCAGAAAAAAAGCCTTATAATATTCAATATGCTTTTTCATTTACATGCTTTGTAACAAACTGGTTACTGGATAATGCCTAGGGGTCTTAACCCAGTAATTTCCCTGCACAAGCATGGGAAAAAGCACACTGTGTCTTTTCTCATACATTCTCTAAACCAGACCTTTCACCCCCCCTTTTTTATACATTCCAGTGCCTACATTTCTTAAAACTGAACAAAAAAAAAGACAGGAGGGAGAAAAAAAACAAAAGCATTTGTTTATATTAGTATCCCCACTACATTTCAAAAAAATGAGAAATCTTTACTTCAAGTCTAATTGGTGTTGTCTTATCTTTAAAGCTCTCCCAGCTGGAAAAAATCCTGATTGCTTTCAGAGAACATTATGTCCTAGCCAATTTTGCTTTTCTTTTTTCCTCAGCCAATCCCCTTCCACCAGACTGTCTCCAGTTTCTCTTTATCAGATTGTCTCCATGAAGACGTGAGAACCAGGCAACCAGTTTCTCTTTATCAGACTGTTTCCACAGAAACATGACAATTGACTGCAGAATTACTACTAAGTATACATGCATTTTCTAGAAAAAAGCCTCATAATATTCAATATTCTTTTTTCATTTATTTGCTCTCTGTTAAAACTAACAAATCTAAGGTCCTTAATCCAGTCACTTCCAAATGCAAGAATGAGAAAAAGCACATTAATTTTAACTCTGTCATGCCTTTTTAACCAGGCTCTTTTTTTTTTTTTAACATTGCATTGCCTATATTTCTCAAAACTGTACAAGAAGAAAAGAAAAGAGGGAGAGAAAAAAGCACCCATTTACAATCCGCATTACACTTAAAAATAGCATGCAAAGAGCACTACATATACAGTAGTATTAAGAAAAGAAAATGTTTTCTTTACTTACAGTTGGCTTTCTCCCCTCTCTTCCTCTTCCCAAAGCATTTTTCCCAAACATTAATGACATGAAGTAGGGAATATATTTTAGAGTCCCCCACAAGTCCAACAAATTTTGAAAAAGTCCAATATTTCCAGATCTTCTTGTTCTATCACATTTCACAAATATAATTAATAATTACTGTTCTTCTCCATTGCCCAAATCCCATCTCTGCTTCATTTCCAACATACTCTTGATTGTTCTAGTCGGTTCTCATGCTCCCTTCCTTCTCTCCAACATTTTCCATTAAAATACTGGAAAAGGTTCCACAGGTACAGTCTCTCTGTGGTCTTTATTACCAGAGGAACAAGCAGCAGAATCTCCTGTTTCACAGCTCACTTTTTTGTTGGACAAACTTTTGTATTCCCTCTTTAGCATGTACTTCATCAAAAAATGATTTTGTCCCCCAGGGAAGAATACCTTAAAGACAGCTGGATACAGCCATTTGTATCTCACACCTGCGTCTCGACATGCCCTGAATAGTGGAATGAATTTACTCCTGCCTGGTGTACAATGAGTAACCATTCTCCACAAATACTCTGCTGTCTCTCACTTTTAGTATTTTGTCCTTCTGCCACAGTTTTGTCAGAATCAACTACTTCTCCTGGTAGTATTGCATATTTAATCTTAAAGGTATAGGCTGCTTTCTTACAGCTAGGTTTGGAGCATACACATGTCCTTTCAACTAACAACTCCTGCTGTGGAATACCAGTCCAGTTGCTTGTTTGTGCCTTCATAAAATTAATGCAGTCTCTTCGTTCCAGCTTCTCTGGTATAGCTGAAAATCTCAGGTTTTCCCTATGTGCTCCATCCTTTAATTCTATTATTTTTTGAAACATCTCTTTCTGAGCAGTTTCATATTCAGCCAGACGTTTCTTCATTTCAACCTCTGAGTTTTGCAGCTTTATCATCTCATTTGAATATCTGTTTAAAGCTTCTTCCATTATTTCCAGCCTTTTATTTGCATTGATATGCTCCATCAGTGTTTTATTTTAACCAGGTCTGTATGCAGTTGTCTTATATCTTCCTGTAGGTTTACTGAAAGTCATGTCTGGAGGTTGCACTGCTTTTTGCCGAACAGCTGCAGCACCTTTCCCAGTCAGTGTTTCTTTCTCACTTTTTGCAGCTGATTTTTTCCAGGTCTTCTATATTTCTTTATTCCTGACATCTAGGCAGTGCACTTACTAGCCAGTTACTGAAATTTACCCATAAACACAAGTCTACTGGCCTTCTCTGCTGAGTTTCTTTTTTCCCACTGGGAGAGCTGGAAACAAGCTGTTACTCAATGTGTAGCCATCTTGGAAGTCCTATATATTCAGACTTCATGATTTTTCCTACTTAAAAACATTGGAGTCTGCGTTTGTATAAAAAGAAGCTATGTCTTACCATAACATTCCATATGTGTTGTTAATCTTCATTCATTCATTACTGATGGGTTATCAGTTCCATCCTCGGAACCGATATTGCCAAATATCGAGCTTGCATCAGCCAAAAACTCTCGAGCCAAGATCCTACCCAGAATGCTCTGCTCCCTGTTACCTCAGAGTGAGTTTGCAAATTGATAGATAAAAGTAGAGGCCATCTCTGGTCTGATTTACGGGTAGATTTTGTTCTGTCCAGATAAAATTGTATTTGCCTATGAACATCCAAGGAGTGCAGGCAATAGTCTCCCTTGTTAGAGTGGTTAGGAAAGAATACTGGAAGGTCAATAGATTGGTTGATAGACTGCTCTGACACCACTTTTGGTAAAAAGGTAGAATTAGTTCTCAGTGATACCCTATCCTTATGGAAGATAAGATAGGGAGGTTTGATGCATAAGGTTTGAAGTTCTGACAAGCGTCTGGCTGATGTGATTGCAATCAGAAACAAAGTTTTTCTAGAGAGAGATTTTACATCACATGAAGATGCAGGTTCAAAGGGGGGGGAGATGTTAGAGCTTCCATAACCAAGGCCAAATCCCAAGGTTGTACTGGTTCTCTAAAGGGAGGTTTTAAGTGGAGAACCCCCTTCAAGAAAGTTTTACAGAGTCTGTGTGACATAAGCGAAGTATCCTGAAAACCAATGTGGAAATCTGAGATGGCAGCTAAAAGCACACAGACAGTAGAGGCAGACACCCCAGAGTGGAAAAGATGTGATAAGTAATCCAAAATCACTGAAACTGGGGTTGACAAGGGGTCTACTTGTTTATTTGCTGCCCATAAAGAAAACCTTGTCCATTTATTAAGACAGATTAGTCTGGTGGACGATTTATGAGATGCCATAAGAATACTGTGCACAGGGGACGATAGGTTTTCATGCCTGGCAATCATTGGAAGTGAAGAAACCAAGCTGTCAGTTTCAGGGATGTTAGATTGGGGCGAGTCAGACCCTGAGGAGATCACCGCTGGGGGTGGATTGAGGATCCATGGTTGATCTAGCAGGTGAGGCCAGAGGAAGGGAAAACAGACTTGTCGAGGCCAATATGGAGCAACGAGGATCACTTTGCTCTTCAACTGTCATGCTTTCTTCAGAAATTGGGAGATGAGGCGAAGAGGAGGATTAGCATAAAGTAGACCGGAGGGGGCCAAGCATGGACTAGAGCGTCTCTCGGTGACTGTCCCCAAGGGGGGATTATGGCAAAACAGTTGCTGCACTTGTAGTTGGTTGGGGAGGCAAACAGGTTACAACAAGGCTGGCCCCAGCAGTTGAAGATTCTTGCCGCTATCATAGGCTTGCGGGACCACTCGTGAGGTTGCAGAATGCACCTGCTTAATTTGTCCGCTATCACGTTGGAGCTCCCGGGAATGTGCGTTGCAATTAGAAAGCGGTTGGAAGCTATCGCTCATTGCCATATTCTCAAGGCCTCTCGGCATAATGGGTAAGATCTGATGCCCCCTTTGTTTGTTGATGTACCAGACCACGGACATGTTGTCTGAATGGATCGCAATAGTCCCTGATGGAAGGATGGGATGAAATGCTTGCAACGCTAGTAGCACTGCCCTCAGTTCCAGGACATTGATATGCAAAAGGGCCTCTGTCTCCGACCAGGTGCCTTGGAATGAGTTTCCCTTACACAGATCCCCTCACCCCATCAGGGAGGTGTCCGTGGTCACCGTGGTTATCGGTTCATGAGGGTTGAAGGGGCAACATCATTGTCGGGGATTTCGAGACGTCCACCAAAGTAAATCTTGCTTGCATCTCTGAGTTACACTTATATGAAAAGACAAAGGATGTTGTACAGGGTACCACTGAGTGAGATGTAGCCATTGAAAGAGCCTCATGTGGAACCTGGCTAGAAGAACAATGGTGATCGAGGCTGCCATTGACCCCAAGAGTTGGAGTATAGATCAAGTGGGAGATTTGTGGTGACAGAGCAGCGGTTCAACCTGTTCCCTTATTCTTTGAAGCCTGTGGTCTGGAAGGGATGATGTGCAATTTCTCATGTCCAACAGTACCCCTATAAATTCCAAAGACTGAGCTGGGGTTGTGTTGGATTTCTCCCAGTTTATAGTGATTTGAGCTGTCAGGAGATTGTAGTGCAGAGCTTCTTCCAGTAAACACTTTGTGGGGGTGGAGAGCAGCCAGTTGTCTAGATATGGAAACGTCTGAAATCCTTGAAGTTGCAAGTGGGCGATAACCACTGCCATGGATTTGGTGAACACTCTGGAGGTTGCAGAGAGACCGAAGGGCAGAGCTCGAAATTGGTAGTGACTGGCTTCTGTGCAGAAATGGAGGTATCTTCTTGAGTGTTTGTCCATTTTTATGTGGTAATATGCATCTTGAAGATCTACACAGCACATTCAACTGCCTTCTTCCAGAAGAGGAAGGACAGACTGAACCATGACCATCCGGAATTTCTCTGTTTTTACAAATTTGTTCAGTGTGCTGAGATCCAGAATTGGTCTCCAGTCCCCTGTCTTTTTTGGCACTAAAAAGAACCTTGAGTAAAAACTGGATCCTATCTGGTCTGGGGGGACCGTCTGGATGAGTCTTTTTTTGCAGCAGCTTTTGGATTTCGTGTGCTGCTGCTTCCCTTTGACTGGGTGGAACATCGGGTAATACTCTGGATAAGATTGGACAAAGATGGAAGGGGATGCAATAGCCTCTGGATATTATCCATTGTACCCAAGAGTTGGTGGTTATATTTTGCCAGGCAGCGAGGTACAAGGAAAAATGACCCCCAACAGCTTCCAGAGGTGAGCAGTCGGGCAACACTTCAGGAGCGCTGAAAGGTTTGGCCAGAGAAGGAATCTCTGGAACCCCATTTTCGCAGACCTCCTCTGCCTCTAAAAGGGCATCTTCCATTGGAGTTTCCCCCTCTGCCTCTAGGGGAGAACTTGGTACGTGCATCCCTGAAAGATCCCTGTAATTTCCTGTGCCACAGCTTCCTGCTCCTCTGATTTCTGGAGTAGAATCACGGAGGAGTTGAGTGTTTGACACCAACGGCAGACAGGGTCTTACCATCTTGTTCACACCTTGCCAGCATATGTTTCACTTTAGGGCCAAACAAAGAAGTGGCCTCAATGGGGGCGTTCATGAAGAAAGCCTTAAAGGAGTCCACGAAGTCGCAAAGGTGCATCCAGGCATGTTGTCTGGTGACTATACCCATGCCTGCCGCTCTAGCCGCCTCTTCCGTTGCGTGGGAAATAAGATGCATGGAAGAGTTGGAAATGAACTTTAGGGTGGCTATCCGAGAAGCCATGTTGTCACAGACCTAGTCAGAAACAGCTCCTGCCAAGGTTTCAGAGAACCGGTTGATAAGATCCCTCTGAAGCCTGGTAAAGTGTGCCAAATAGTTCAAAGACCTTATGGCGAAGGTTGATGAAGTAAACACATGCTTCCCTAGTCTGTCTATCACCTGGTACTCCTTGTTGGGCAGATGGACAGTTTGGCTCTCTTCTGTGAAATACTTTTTAGTTGCAGCCGCCACCACCATAGCATCTACTGGAAGACCTCGTGACCAATGTGGGTGCTCAGCTGGGAGAGAATATTTGATCCGGTCTCCTTGGTATCACTTCCAGGGTGTCAGGAGCCTTCCATGCGAGCTGGACGATAAGCTGGATGAGCTCATTAGCCGGCGGAGTGACCCAGGAGGCAGGGGGCTGGTGGTTGTTGCTTGTGACAGTTGCGGCAGAGAGGGGGGAGAGGACTCCGACATGTGGGGTTTGCCAGCAGAGGCAAGCGCCCTTTCCATGGCCTGAAAGGCCGGCCCACTCAAGGAGGGATGGGAGCCCGGAACAGAGCATGACAACCTTGGAACTGGGGTCACACCTCGCCCCGACAAGCCCACCCCCAGACCAGGAGTCTCAAGAGGACTGTGAACCATGATAGAGAGAGGATCCCTGGAGGGTGCCATAGGAAAAAATTGGCGTGGAACCAGAAATGCCCTCCCCCACGGCACAGCCACTGGTTTGAGAAGAGCCCGATGCCCAATGCACCAAGGGCCACAAGGACCGGTTCCAAAGAAAGATCCACTATTGGAGTCGGAGGAAGGGAAGCTGCTGTCGGAGTAATACTCTTTGAAACTTGGGTAGAAGTCAAATGAGGAGTGTACATTGGAGTTTGAGGAGATATATGTTCACCTGAAGGAGGGAACATGGACTTCGACGGGTGAGAGAGACCTCTGGCCACAAGCAACTGGTTAACAAGACGCAACACATCTTGCTCAGAGAGACTCTTGGTTGACCTCAAGGAGAATGCTGATGGTGATTCTGGACTTTCTACAAAAGGACTATATTGACTACCAGCAAATGGATCCAAGGAAGGAGAATACTTGGTCCTTGCTAATTCAACAGGTGCAGAGCCCAGAACCGAAGATGTCTGCACCGAAGAAAACGGTGTGGAAGTAGTCTGCGCCGAGGACGTCAGCGCCATAGTAGTTGAAGGTGTCTGCACCGTAAAGGCAAAAGTCTGTCCTGATGGGTACGGTGCCCTCGAGGAAAGTGTCTGCACCAGTAAAAAGGACAGTGCTGAGAAGGACTGCACCAAGGAACATGTCAGTGCCGAAAATATCTGCACTGTGGAATGCAGAAAAGTCATACTCTGAGCCGAAGGGGATTGTACCAACAGAGCCGAAGGGGACTGTACCTGCATAGACGGTGCCGGTAAGGGCTGCGACAGAACTGTTGGAGCCGTAGTTGTCTGCACCAGGAACTCTGGTGCCGGTGTCAATAAGGAAGACATGGCTGGAGCCAGAATCATTTGGGGAGGTGCCGAGCCTGTAGCTGATAGGCTTACAGGTGGCAGTGCCGAAGTAGTAATCAATTTCACCTTCTTATGAGCTGACTCCCTATGATTTCCAGAGGGAGAAGAAGGGAGCAACCTCAATGATGAAGAGGAAGAACGTCTCTTATGGGGTTTAACAGGAGGGGTGAGCCCTCCGACCCAGAAATCGCCTCAGAGAAAGGAGATTTGAGAAGACCTTTCAATATTAATTTATTCAACCTCTCGTTAAGAGTCCTGGTTGAAAAATGTTTACAAATCCCACACAGGGGATCCAGAGTAAGGTGGGAGACATTCAGACAGTAGACACATAAGTCATGGCCATCGGAAAGCAGTAACTTACGGCCGGCAATCCTTACACTGCTTGAAACCAATGCTACTTTTCTTATCCGACATAATGATGTGGAGAAGAACAGTACCAAAAGGAAGAGGAAAAGCTACCCAAAATGGTAAGAAGAGAAAAGGAAGGATTAACAATGATGGTAATGAAGAATTACCTCAAAGGTAAGAAAAAGGTAATAAAGGGAAAATACTAAAGGGAGAGAGTCTAAAGTATACGATAGGGTAGAAAAATATTAGTAGAAACTATCTGAAAAAATTAAAAGTAAGAGCAATGTATAAAACTTTCAAAAAAATTAGACACTTAGCTGAGAGAGTGGCTTGACACGGCTATATAGCAATGCGGCAAACGAGATCTGAGGTAACAGGGAGCAGAGCATTCTGGGTAGGACCTTGGCTTGAGAGTTTTTGGCTGACATGAGCTTGATATTTGCCAGTTCGGTTCCGAGGACGGAACCGATAACCCATCAGTAAGGAATGAATTAAGATTAACATCAGATTTGATGTTTTGGATAATTGACTCTCTACTGTACTTCGGTAAAAAGGAGGAAGTTATGGGTAAGGAAAGTGTCACAACCTCGGATCCAGAACTTTTGGAAATAGCAACAAGGTCAGAGGTTAAATTGAACATAAATAGGCAACGTCGGATCCTTACTTTTTAGCTTCTTCTGTGATGTATTGCACCATGCAGTTGCTCAGATTCTATATCCAAAATCCTCATTCAGAATTCCCTTCTCCTCAAACAAGCCTCCCAGATACCTGAAGCTGTTAACCTGTTCAAATGCTTTCCCTTCTATCTCAATTTTTCAGCTTTTTGTAATTTTCTCACATTTGCTACCATGACCAATGTCTCGTCTGTACTCAGTTTTATCTCTTGTGCCTTCAGTCTGGCATTGTAGTCCCTTGTCACTTACTGAAGTTCCTGTTCAGAATCTGCTTGTAGTAGCACATCATCTGCAAACAGCAGCATTGCCAATCTGGCCCCTCTGACCTGTCTGATCACGTGACCAATCACCAGTATGAACATAACTGGGCTTACAGCTGAACCTCGATGCAGACCCACTCCCACTGGAAACTCCTCTTTAATCCGAACACTGTTAGTGCTTGCATCACTGGGTCCCTGTACACTGCCTACATTAACTCTACCAATGTTTTTGTGATTTTTAACAATATAGTACTGTCCAAATCAGCTAAGGATCTCTCTCTCTCTACAGATTGTGAAAGGCATCTTCAACAGCCATTTTTCCCCTAATACAAGCACAATTTTGATCACAACTGTCATAATTTCTGACTCTGCTCCTTTCCCTGACTTCATTTTCCTTTGCGCATTTCATATTTCTTCTAGGTTAGATTCTTCTTTTAATGCACACTGTACATATGGCAGTACAGGTTCTGTGGGGTTTTCTTCATTCAGAAGCTTCATAAAGTACTCCATCCATCTACCCTTATCAATGGCATCTGCCGACTATCTTTGTTATCTTAATTTCTACGTCTTTCAAACTTACACATCTTCCCTATACCATCCTCTCAGATACTTTCTGGAAGTTGATGCACTTTTTCCTGATACCTTGTTTTTTTGCCACTGATATTGCCCTCTTAGCTAGCCAATTTGTATTACTTCTTAGTTTGGACCATCCTGTCTCAAACTTCTTCCTGCACTCCTCCTTTCCTTTGACATCTTACTGGATTTCTGCATTCCACCACCACCAGCTTTCCTTATATACCATATTTTCAAAACTGGTTCAACCACATACCTGTTTTTTCATCTTCATATAGCTGTTTTAAGATGATGCCATTATGCTTTGGCTCTCCCTATTTCCTCTTCTTCGTGAACTGCTAAATCCTTCAGTATTTTCTTGAATTCCTGTGTTTTTTCTCCAGTCAACTTCCATATCTTCAGCCTAGTTTGTATTGATCTTAGAGCCTTCTCTGACCACTGCTTGCAGTTGATTGTGGCCACCAATCGTTTATGCTGAGGACTGAATTTTTCACTAAGGAAGACTTTGCAGTCTTTGGCTTGAATACACTCCCCTTTTCTTACTGGGATAAAGTTTAGCTGAGCTGCGTGCTAACCACTTTTGTATGTGATCTTGTGACTGTTGCTCCTGGAAACAATATATTACCTACCATTATGCCATTTGCCAGACAGAAGTCTAAAATGGAATCCCCTCCATTATTCTAATGCCCCAATCATGTGGATCTAGTTAATCCTCTTATCCTGTTCTGCCTGTATCTATAGGGGGATAAAGATATCTCATTATTAGCACCCTATTATTCTGCTCCCCCAACTAGTAGGCTCTGAAACTCAGGCTATCAGACTTTGCAGTATTACATTCCCAACTTGACTCCTGGACACACAGAATATCATGTCTTCTCCTTACCATGATGTCATCCACTTCCAAGCTGCATTCAGAGAGTGAATCGATATTCACTATAGCAGTCTTTGGTTCATTCTTTTGACAAGTTGATTGTTTTATATCCATCTTTTATTCAACAGAGATATCCCAGAAAGAAAGTACAGTTTTGTACCTACCATAAATGTAGATGTTCGAAGATCCACATTGCTGCAGTCCTAACACTTGGGTAGTCCGCTGTCCTCGGTCCTCCGTCAGCCCGTAATAACAAAGTATAAGGTTGTCGTCGCGCAGTACAGCGGATCGACATGTAGGGTACAAATGGGTAAACCATGCGCCATGACCTCCCGTTTCTTCCTCCCTTTGTTTCTTGCCCCCCCCAAGAAAAGTCAAAAAAAAAAGGTCAAAACAAAACCAAACCAACCACCCTTGCACTAATAAATATGTACATTATATACATACAATATATATGTACAACCCAACCCACAACCCAACAACCCACAGGACAGGGGGAGGAAGGAATTGACAGAGAGAAGGGGATCTGCATTGATGTGGCATTTCTGGTATCTACAAACAAAATGTATTATGTACTTCATCTCACATTGCTGCAGTCCCATTGCTGCATGCCTAGAGCAAAAGTAGAGGGCCAGCAGAGGTAAGCAGAGGTGGCAAAACTGCATGCAAAAATAGCAGCAAATGCCCTGTAAAATAGCAGCCCTAAAGCAGAAGTAAATTTAGAGTAAGAAAGTGGTGATAGAATTAGAGAAAGTATGCACTGAACTCTAAAAAGCTAGCTCCAAAATATGTTGCCCAGCTGCCCCTGTTGAAGCTGTCGAGGGCCGTAGCCCTAGTGATCCAGGCCCAATAAAGGGATGAATCTCTGAATCCAATGGAATTTCCTTTAAAAATGCACCCAATCCACAAAGAAATTGTTTGAAATAGTTTGTTTGAACCCTTTAGTTTGAAAGAACCTGTAAACTGAGAACTGCTTCTGATAAGAAATAAATAACTCTCTGTGATAATCATTTTGCAACTCTTGTGTACATCCTAAATGTGCAAAATCTTTAATTGTACAATTTTTGGAAAAGCTTAAAAAAACAAAAGGAATAAAGGAGTTTCTAAAAAGAAACACAGAAAACCACTTTAGGCATAAAGGAAGGATTAGTAATTAAAGATAAAACTATCCTTAAGATGGAAAATTAAGAAAGGCTCAACTGACATAAGGCCTAATAAAGGGAAAACCAGAATTTGCAGAGGGCCAACAAAAAAAATTGCAGTCAGAGTAAATAAGCCATTCCACTGCAGAAGTAAGGTCAGCAGGCTAGCAAGGTAAAAAGTAGCTGACTCCAGTGAGGTTCCCCAGCACAAGTAGGAGATAGGAAAGGGGAGCAAACAAATATGCTTTGGACCTATAGCTTGAACAATTGTGGAAGGACAAGAATTAGAATTGAGGTCACAGGGGGAGGTAGAGAAAATATGAAGAAAATAACTCCAGTATAGAAGAAAAGGGACAAGAGCCACACAGTAACTTTAACTCATTGAAGAAAATCACTTAAATTAGGCCAAGAAACATCAAATCTCTTAGCTTGCTAGGGCTCTAAAAAAGCTTCCATTTAAAACTAAAAAATTTCTTTCTCCCTTACTTGCCTTCTTAAATCCAAAAATCCAGGCAAAACAAAGCTGAGAAGCCAGGACCCTCCAGGGCTGTGCAAATCCAGGGTTGAGGGCAATGACTGTTCAGGCAAACAGTGAAGAGAGTGAAAAAACACAAAGGCCCTGGAGACTGTGTGTAAGAGAGGCAAAGGCCATGGAACCATACTGGATTGAAGGCTGAGTAAAGTGCAAAGGGTACCAAGGAGAGGCCAATCTGGCTGGAGCTAATGGCTATTAAAATTTTGAGGTGTTGGCTGAAAGTGAGTAGGAGTGCTGGGTGGGAGGAAGGAGAGGAGTGGAAAGGCTCCAGAGGCAATGAAGATAAATCCAAAAGAAAGGCTGTGGCTTTTGGGGCTTTGATGATGGATTTTTGTTTTTGGTGCAAAAACTTGGTATTTTGAAACAGATCTAGGTGTGGAGTTCCCATGAGACTGTAAATTTCTGACTGTCAATTTCTGATTTCTCTTGGAACCAATTCCCAGAATAGATCCATAATTGGGGAACTCTAAGGACCTGCTAAGGAGTTCCTGCTAAGGAGTTCAAGATGTGGCGCTGTAAAACTGAGAGTAGATGTAGAAATCATTGCTTAGCAATCAACAGAGGCCCGTAGAATTATTCTCTCTTGCTTGTTGATGTGTACCCCATGCCAGTTGTGTTGTCTGTTAGAATCAACACCTGCCCTGAAGAAGTACATCCTGAAGTAAAAGCTATAAATCCCAAAGCTAATTTCTGCTCTTGGACTGCTAACATCTCCTCTGGGTTGATATGAGTCTGGTGTAGCACTGCGGCTTACTATCCACTTATCTTTTTTCCTGCCTCATCGTCGCGGAGTCTCTGACTCCCCGCTGGCCGGGTCACAGATCTGGCCTGTTTCAGAGAGTCCTCCCTTTTTAGGTGACAAAAATCCCTTTGAATGCAAGTCCTCCTCTTGGCACCAGATTATATTTGATGCGACAGTGTCCATAATACATATTTTGCAAGGGTCATTACATTTTGAGATACATGTGCTTCCTCATATGCAGTTTGGCATTGGGAAGCATGTGAAGGAAAAGAAGATATGTTAAGAAGGCTTGAAGGGACCTCCTTGAAGGTCAGCCTGGACTGATGTGAGACAATTGAGAGGAAGCTTATGAAAGATTCTTTGTTTGTCCGGGGTCAAAAGGGGATGCTATGCTGCATTCAGTCTTACACCCACATGTTCTGAGAGGGTACTCTTGCTCACAGATGAACACAGACATGAACCAGGCATCTTAGCACTGCTATCAAGATGTGATGAAAGAAAGTCCCTCCTTTGATTTCAGAGTTTCGGTAATCGGCAATGGTCAAACCAAATAAGGAGAAATCCGTTTAAAGAAAAGAAATGGATCCTGTAGCCAGAACTTAAGGAAACACCGGAACACAGATAAGCCAGAGGCAGATGCAGAGAACTGATAATGAGTGCAGAAAGTCGAAACAAAACACTTGATAGCACCTGACTTCCTGCAGAGTAACCTGGAAAGGTATGAAACCCTTCAGATCCAGAGTTACCATCCAGTGATCTTTTTGAAAGCTAGTGTAAGCTGTTGTAACGCAAACATTTTGGAAATGGTGAACTCTTGGGTGATGTTTGAGGATAGATAAATCCAAATTTGTCCTCCCTTCACTCTATCTTCTTCCTTGCAGAGGACCTGCCCCTACGAGAATTTTAGAGGCCGGGCAAGGCAATCTAGGCCCTGTATCAGATGAATTTGTTGAAGTAGCAGACCCTTTATTCTTTGGCCTTATTCTTTGTTGGGGAGCCAAAACGCAAAGGTAAAGAAAGGAAATAGGCAACCCTGGGAAATGAGGGCCAATACCTTGGTGTATGATTATAAAATCTGTCTTGGGTAATTAAACCCAATTTTCCCCAAAGAAGTGCCAACCCTCCCCCTGAAGTGCTGCCAGGCTCTGCCCCTAGGTCATTGGGCCTGGCTACTTAAGGGCATGCCAGTTTTAAGGACAGGACCAGACTGTGCCCTCACCTGAACTTTCTAGGAAGGCTGGAACCCTATTCCTCCTGTGCCCCCGAGGCTCTACCCCTACCACGCCTAGGATCTCCTTAAAGACTTAGAATCCCCTTACTGAAACAATCACCTACTTCCTTAGGCCAATTCCTACAAAAAAATTCTTTAGTGCTCTGCATAAGGAAATTGACTTTAACCATCTGTTTAGATTTGTCCTCTGACCCCATGAAACCACCAGACAGGACAACCAAACAACACATCAAACAATAAAGGCTAACATGCTTGAAGAAACACGATTGGTCAGCCAAATTGGCCTCCTTCAGCCAGGCCCACCTCAGAATTCAGAGCTGGAGCCCACCTGCAGCCACAGAAAGATGTGCCAGTGGCCTGCATTGAAACCCGTACCACGAAACAGCTCCAAAACCACCTCAGAAAATACAAACAACCGTACCTCCCTTGTTAATTCCCTTAGACAGATAATTTACCTCTTCAACTTGAAACTGGCATCAACCTTTTTGCTGGCAAATAGTTTTGATCCTTCCAAATGCCTCATAGCTAAGCACTAAGGAAGAAGTCTAGACTTTCCCAAGATAATTTTTTCTGGAGCTTTCAGAACCCTAAACAGATTTATCAACAGGAACTGGGTCAAGCCCCAAGGACTAAGAGCAGCCTCTTTTGACCATCTTCAGATACTTATCTCCGTCAGTCTGGGAGCAGGAGGCAAAATGCTCAGGAACCAAAGTAAGGCAAAAGGACTTAATTAAATCAGGCAGCACAGAAGGAGGATTCCAAGCAGCCCCTCAGAAAGAGTAAATCCACCCAAAACAGAACCTGTAAAACAGAAGAAGGCCTATGCTTTTCCCAAACAAAATGTTGTGCTGACCTTTGAAATAGAGAAATCCTGACTCTTCCCAAGAGAAGAACTGAAAGAATCACTCTCAGAGGAGAAGAAGGAAGAATCTCTCTCACAAAATCAGAAGAGAAGGAGGAACGGAGCTGCAAGACTGAAGCCTCAGAATCACAGAATAGCAAGCTCTTTCATTCTCCTGGCAGAGAACCTCTAGGGAAGCCCACTCTAACTGCTGGCCTCTGGCTGGCCCCTTGTTTGAAGCTCTCAGAAGAGGGCAAAGACAGATCAATTAAAAGAATAAATCTTCTGCCATTTTAAACACCCTTCTTTCTAGCTGAGGAGCCTCCTCTGGAGAGGCAACATAGGAAGAAGGAGAAGTCAACCTGACTCCAGAGAAAGCCTGGGAGGACAGTCACCTGTCTAACCACCTCCTAGAATCCCGGGGCCTCAGCAACCACAGAGCTCCTTCAGCCTGACCTGCCTCCCTCCAGGCCACTCCTGCGAAGTACCGCTCCACCATCCGACGACCAGAGACAACTCCCGCGGGCGAACCTGCCCTTGTCTGGCCGACCTCTTGGCTCACCGCGTTAATTCGGCCGACTCTCATTGCATGGGTCGCCACGCTTTGTGCACCGAATCAAGAGCAATTATTGAACCTATAATTAAACTTAATTGCAAGTGACTCCTCACCTATAACCTGGCACACTCTAGGTAACTGGACGACCAGTACTTTACTGGGCCAGCACTTCTGGAATTTATGGTGGGCATATACTGGACAGCTGGGGCATATAGACACTTCCCACCATTAAAGTGGATTCCTGGAGTAGGTCAGCAGAGACTGGGTCCTCAATCCACTTACACTCGGAAATATTCATATTCATTTTTAACATTAGTCAACATAATCAAATCACCTACACACATTTTTTACACTTCCAAGTGGCTGCTAGCCTTGCCAAGATGTGCAGTCTGCATTGTTCAAGCAACTGAATAGTATGCATGACATCTGATGCCTATAGCAGTTGGTCAACATGACTCTTCCCCCACAGGCACCACCTAGAGTCTGTGCTGCTGCTCATGACTCTGTTCAATTATGGGTACACTCTACAACAAATACCCATTTCCCAAGCCAGTATTTCTGGTCTTATATTACCTCTTGGAACTTCTTCATTTTTCTTTCTGTCCCCTGTGCCACTCAACCATCTAGTGGTAGCCATTACTATCTATTCATTCCCTATCACCAGAGTGAGAGATGTTCATGGTGCAGTGGTCATCCAGGCAAGCTGAGGAGTATTTGCTTTTTTTGATCTAACCCCCTCCCAGCAGTTGATGTAAGGTCCTACTACATCTTTTCCTGTGGACATACATATTCCTACGTGTGCTCATGAAGGCTGCCACAGGGCTCACAGTGCTGCATGCTGTGCAATCTTACTCCAGAAAGTGTTGGTACTGCAACTGGCTGGCATACTTCCCTCCTCACAGGAGCCGATATAGTCCACTTCCATATATGTCAAAGATTTAAAGCACTTAGCGATACTTAAAGTATGCAAGACTTTTCTCTGTGGTATTTTCCTTATTCAGCCTCTAGTTATAGACTCAGTACTAATTTGAAACACAAAAATCACATTCTCTCTCCTTTTGAGCCCAGTGCTTAAGCAGAATTAAAGTTTGTTTCTTGGAAGACACTGCTTCTAGTGGTAGTTATTTCTACAACTATGTGAATTTCTACATTCACACCTTGTCTGTTACCTCACCACAGACCGTGTTTCATTCATTCAAGTCAATCAGATCACTTCCAGGTTTGTTTTTACAGTACTCTGCCCAGGGAGTAAAGTGTCTTCACTGCACTGATACACAAAGGCAACTCAGGTAGCCATATAAAAAGATGATGTATTTCTTTAAGACTGTTAAGGAGGAGGACACAGATGGGGATTCTATCTTGTCTCTTCTTGAACATGGAGTTCTACAGTATCAGATACAAAATATATGTTTGTTCAGCATATCATTAGATCTGTGAGAAGAGCTTAGGCTAAAGGAAGAATTACCATTCTTTACCCCAACCTTCCTCATCTTCAATTTCTTTTCAATGGCCTAAATCTCTTTGGCTTTAACTATTTGGTACCCTTCCACCATCTCAAGTAACTACACGGCTTACCATGCTAAAATCATTGCCATTATGCAGCCAAAAATATTCTAACAGCGGGCATCGTGCTTGATTATAAGTGGTTACTTGTCATGGAAAGAGTCATTCCAACATTCCTAAATGCCAGAGAAAAGTCTGAGCACATAACACTACCAACCATAACAGCACCACTCTTACCAGCATCCTGTAGGGAGAAACTTGACACTCCCAAACTATTTGCCTTGAGCCAGTTAGCAATGTCTACATCTGCTTTCTGAGCTGGTATGAATGCTTTAACATCACAGAAAAATTTAGGTTAAGAAACTATTCTCAGCTCTGAACAGCATACGAGTTCAGATATGACATAAAAGAAATCACCAAGTCTGGAACACTATGCAAAAATCGTGATATCAGAGGTTCTACAAATATGCTGGAGAGCAAAGGACACATGCACAGCTACAGTGCTATCGTAGTGTAAGTGGCGCAATAGGTATCAGACTCATCTTTGGTGTAGAAGGGTGTGGGTTCTACTCCCACACCAGGAAGCTAGATTGCTGATACTGCAGTGCAGCATAAGGGGGTGGGCTGCACTCCTGAGTGCATCATCCTTCAGATGAGACATTAAATCAAGATCCCATATGCCTGAGTTGGTGGTAACTTAGGTGGATGTAAAGGATCCCACAGCACCAACTGAAAAGAGTAAGAGAAGTTCTCTGATGCCCTGGCCAAATTTCCCCCAGCAGTGTAAATTCCACCTCAGGTCTCTCCCTGAAAAGAGGCCACTAGCCTAGATAGATAAATATACAATGAAAAATGCACAAAATAACCTACTTGACCTCCTCACTAAGCTCAAAAACAGAAAAGTTTAATGCATTAAAGGCACTCTCTAGTATGAACAACTGTTTTAAGTCCAAACCCTCTCTCTTCAACAGCTATCACTGCTGCAAATTATAAGACACTCTATTATTCATAAATGTGTACACTGACTGGACAAAGCAATCAGCATTCTTTTTGTAAACCCACCCTTAGCCATACAAATATGTCTGAAAACAAAAGAAAACGAAATGACAGAAATCCATGTAAGTGAAAATAAATGCTGCAAGTGCTATACTCTTTGTGTCATTAACCAAAGAAATAAAAATCAAACATCAGCACAAAAATAAATCCTCATGAACACACAGCATTGCCCGCCACATCACAATGAGATCTAAAACTTAAAGAAGATTAAAAAAACTCATTTGCGCATGTTGGGAGTAAGGAAATGTTTTAACAGAATCATCTGAATGCATGAGCTTCCCTGACTCCTGTTTAAAAAAAATGGGTCAGAAACTGCAGCTAGTTACATCAAACACATTATAAGTGACTCATGGCATCTAATATTTAATGATGTTCAAATTACAAAAGTAATAGGTACAAAACCCAATTTCATTTTTAAGATGGGCAGTAATATTAAAAATATGGTGGAATATAAGAAAGAAGGAAAGATAGATAAAAACAATGTGACAAATAGAAGTTTAAAATGTGGTTCATGTAAACAATGCAAATATATGTCAGACAAACTTATAATTAATTTAAACAATGAATTAAAAAGTTGTGTTTATAGTAAATCAGGTAATTGCAACAGTAAATTGGTCATTTATTTAAGTATATGTCAAAAATGTTTTAGTTTTTATGTTGGTAAGACAGAGAGAAATTTAAGAAAAAGAATTTATGACCACAATTACAGTGTTAAAACTAAAGATTTGAATAATGCACTATATAAGCACATTTTTTATGAAGGAGATCATCACAATTTTAAATTTATTATTTTAGAAGTATTAAAACCTAGCCCTACGGGAGGAGATATAAAAAGTTTGTTAAGCTATAGAGAAGTATGGTGGCAAATTTATTTGGACGCCACCACCCCCCAGGTTTAAATGACCATATATCAATTAAGCCTCTATTGTATCCCACAAATTATCAACTGTAATATTACAACATTCATATGTCCATTTATTAGTGTCATGGCTCCACCATGAAATGTGGATTTTATATAAATTTTACATAGATTTTACATTGAGTTTATTTAGACATTATAGATTTTAATAAGAAAATTTATATAGACTATTTATTTATGATTTAATAAGATTTTTAACATCTTTGAATATGGGGACAAATCCATTTAACAACATTAATATTAACATTAATAATTTTTTACATACATTTTTATTTTCATTTTTATTTTCATATTCACATTTATACTTTCATATAATTCTATGTATGTACAGGCTTACTGTACTCAAGCAACATCATTAGGCTTCATGTCAAATGTATTTATTGTTGTCAATTTAGTTACCCTGTTCTTACAAGAACAGTATTTATTCATTCATGTATTTATTTAATTGTGGTGTATAAAATAAATAATAAATAAAAAATAAAATTTTACATACTTATTTATAAGTATTCATAGGAATTAACATGTTTCAATCGTTAACATTTCATATTTATTTACACATTCATACACAGGAAGTAAGATGCATTATGGTAGTGTCAGCTGTAGAGATGAAGGGTGTATATTATTCGTATTTTAATCGTATATTATTATTGCATTTTTAGAGTATTTTAACTGCAAACATTCTTTACAGTTAGTACATGTACACTTGTATTTTACGAAGTTTGACATACTTATAATATCATGTTTAATGTGATATTACTGTGGTATGACTTTAAAGATTTGAAACTATGTTGGCGCCTAAAAAGGCATTTAAGCGTCTGAAGGTAATTGTTCAGAGAGTTCTGATGAAACCCTGTGACAATGGGTTAAAGCGCTTAACTCACTTTCAATTTTTGTTTCGTTCGTATTTTTGTTTTGTTCGTGCCTTGGTTATAAAATAAAAACAGAGGTATTTATACTTTTACTTTGGTCGGTGTTCGTTTGGTTAATGTTTTGAACCAATTCATTGGGCACTTATAGGTGTTTTCGCAGTATTTATTTACGTAGTAATCCTTTTGCTTGTATTATAAGTTGCTCTGTGTATATACAGTAAGAAGTCCACTACAGTTGAGAAGAGGAAGGCAATGAAAGCTCATCCATACAATGACAGTTAAACAGGTAAGAAATTTCTTAAATAATGTCACTGCCTAATAGCAATAATTTATGTTCCAGGTGTGGGTAATAGGTTCATAGGTAGGTACTAGGCTATTGGCCCTAGGGCCTATATAAGCCTAGCCAAAAAGGTAACCCGGCTTTCACCACCCAAGAAAATTATTTTCCTGTGCCCCTGTCGAGCAGAGCCACAGAGGTGATCCCCAGGGTGAATTTCCTATTTCCCATCCAATCATCAAGATTTTTCTTGAAGAGTGCTAATGAGGAGCTTTGTCCGATATAGATAGGTAGTTTGTTCCAGAGTATGGGAAGTCCTGGGACAGGAATCTATCCCTCCAGCATGTTCTGTTTATTGTACCAATGGCAGGCAAAGAAAGTGATCAAACAAAGCCAGATAATACAGCAAACACTTCATGGCCTGTTTTTAATGGCTAATCATTAAACAACATCAACCTCTTTGAAAATATCCTTAGCTGGCTATCCACCTCATATCCTCAAGAAACCATAGTACTTGGTGACTTTAACATTGACTGGAATACCTGTAATACCAATACCCCTTCTACCCACATTAACCTGCATGGCTTTACTCAAATTGTCACCTCACCCACTCGCATCCACAAGCCCACCAAAAAAGACTTCATCCTTGACTGGATTCTCATTAATACTTCCCTCTCATTCTACACAGTAGGCACCCTCCCGGAAGATATGAGTGATCACTTTTTAACTTACATACTTCGACATAAATCCAATTTACTTCTACCCACAAGCTTTAAAACCATATGCTCCAACAAGAACTTTAACACTGAATGCTTCCAAAATGAACTTAGACACTGTAACTGGTCACCCCTAAAATACCTACAACTTGATGAAGCAGTAGCCTACTTTAATTCAAAATTCCTTGAAATTCTTAACCTCCATGCCCCTATCCATACCCTTAAAAATAGGACCAAAATTGCACTCTGGCTTACAAAAGAAACTAAGCACAAAATGTTGCTAAGAAACAAACTCTGCTCAAAATGGCGTGCTTCTAAAGACCCATCTGAACACATTAAATTTAAACAGCTTAGAAATTCCACTAAATCTTCTGTACGACTTGATAAAAAAAACTTTTTCATTCATCTCCAGCAAAATAACCACCAAAACCCTAAGAAATTCTGGACAGGAATTAATGCTTTACTACATCCTGGCACATCTAAGACACCCACCCCTGTCAGTACTACCAAAAATACTCCTAAACAGATAGCTGACTCCTTTAACAACTTCTTTACTGAAGCGATCCTGTCAATTGCTAACTCCCTTCCTCCCACGGCTTCTCTTTCACCACTGTCCTCCTTTCCATCTCCTCCCACTTTCCAACTACAACCTGTCTCTACATCCCTCATCAGTTCCCTCCTTCTGAAACTCAAACCTTCTACCCCCTCTGCTGACTTACTACCTGCGCAATATCTTCAAACTGCAGCCAAAGCAATTGCCTACCCTGTCTCTATCCTTATAAATAGAACCATCAATGAAGGCACTATCCCTTCCATCTGGAAGATCTCTCATATTATTCCCCTTCATAAGGGCGGGACCTCATCTGAACTTTCAAACTTCTGTCCTATTGCCCTACTTTCTCCCTTAGCTAAAATCATGGAAAAATGTATTCACCAACAACTGCTTGACCACCTCCTTCTAAATGGACTACTAGCTCCCTCCCAGCATGGATTTCGTCCCTTCCATAGCACTACTACTGCCCTTCTTTCCTTCACTGATCACATAAATAAAAACCGCAATAACAACATCCTCTCATCTGCTGTCTCTATAGATCTCTCAAAAGCATTCGACATGGTTAATCATCAAATTCTCTTGAATCTTCTGAAATCACTTTCACTTGACACTCTGGCACTACAGTAGTTCAAGTCTTACCTAGATAATCGAAAACAGGCTGTCCTCTGGGAAAACACTCTATCCTCCCCTCTTCCTGTCTCACTTGGAGTCCCCCAAGGATCTATCTTAGGTCCCCTTTTATTTTCCATATTTATCAATGATCTTGCTTCTAGCATCCCCCAAGCCGTAACCATACAGTATGCAGATGACTCCACCTTAGTCTCCTCAGCCTCTAACCCAACTGAACTTCAATCCCTCACCCAAAATGTCTTTCAGCTTGTAGAAGAGTGGTTTTTACAGCAATGTCTCCTCCTTAACCCTAAAAAGGCTAAACTACTGTTGTTCACTCCCACACAAAAATCTTCACCACTCCACTTCTCCATCATATCTAAAAATGGCACAGTTATATCTCCTGACACATCAACCAAACTTTTAGGGGTTACCATTGATCATAGCCTAAACTATGACTCTCATATTAATACCACTAATAAATCTATTAATAAAAAGCTTGGCTCCCTCTATAAAATCAAGCCTTTCCTTACTCCTACAGCCAGAATTACCATTGCCCACTCCCATCTTATCTCTCCTCTCCTATATGCATCACCTTTATATACAAATCTATCTAAAACTAACCTGAACAAATAGGATAGCCAGATTTGCTACCAGCTCCCCTTTTAGATCTCACCATTGCCTAAATTTAAAACAACTTGGCTGGCTGGAACTTGAAAATCAACTTTTATCACAGCAACTTATAGTCACCCAAAAAATCCTTTCCTTCCCTGAAAAAACACCTATCCTTACTAAACTTATTAGTCCCTATAAAAATCTTTCTAACCTTCGCTCTTCACACAAACTTTTAGTATCCACACATAAATCTAAATAATAAAGCAGGTGACTCACTTTTCTCCTTTACAGTGGGGAAAAGCTGGAATCTTCTTCCTAAGGACCTCACTATGATCTCCTCTTCCTCACTCTTCAAAATGAAACTCAGACTTCATCTTACTAAGCACCGACTCTGTCCATGCAACAACCCTGACTAAAATCTCTCCTCCTTTATAACACTACATTCTCTCTTCCTATGCTTACCCTCCCTACTCTCTTCTCATTCCTTAGGCCACTTAGCATGTTACTTTGAACTACCTTCTCCTTGCTTCTCATATTAGATTTTACTTCTCCTTCTTACCTTACTTTTACCAAACCTCTCTGTATTTCTCTTTCCTCTTTCCTTTTGTCTTTTTGTTCCACTACTACACTCCTCCCTATTTCCTTGTACTCTCTTAAAAAAAAATAAATAAAAAAATAATATAAAAATTTTTTTTTTTGTATAGAATTAAAGGAATGAGGTTTTCCTTTTATTTTAGCTGTATTGTTAACATTTGTAAACTATTATGTATTTCTTCAAGTCCATATATTGCCTAATACCTTTGCTTTGTTTTAAACTGTCTGTTCTTTTGGAGCTTTATCCCTGGGCCTCTACTGAAAATGGACATATATCCAGTTAGACTAGCCCGGTCAACAAATGTAAAATAAATAAATAAATAATAATCATGGCGTAGCTAATCCACGTCTACTGAAATTCCACCATTCCCATATTTCTCCATTTTAATTGACTATGTTAGCTAACTACAAGAATATTATACTAGGCTATCAACTCTTTCAAACATATAGCACCTTGCCTGTATATTTAGTTTTACTATGTATAGCTCCTTACAGTGTTATATTATTTTTGGAGCTGGAGTGCATAAACTAAGCGAGCTACTGATTATTAATAGATAACATATGAAAGTACAAGTTGTGAGAAACAAAATTACACTAAAATTGTTAATCTAAGATGCACTAATTGGAGACACTAACTACTGTTTGTCACCTGTTACTACTTAGCTATTCCTTAGCTCACATACATATATATATATATATATATATATATATATATATATATATATATATTTTCATATGTTCATAACTGAGGGAGATGCATGTTATTGAGGGGCGTAATGTGAAATGTCATTGTGGTAGATGGATAACTACATTGGTACTGTCTGAGATATTGCTAGTTGTTTGCTAGTAATTATGAAGGTATACGATATTTTCATAAATCCACAACCAAATGACTTACAAAGTATAGCATAACATCTGGTGAAACCATAGGCAAAGCAGAAAATGTCACAGATACTTGAATGACCAGAGAGACAGTGATTAATGCTTATGTCGCTTGACACTACATATCTGCATTCTACATTACCCAAGGTCTGAAAGTTATTTGTGAAAATTCAGAGAAAAATGTTAATCTAGACTATTCTGCATTATAATAAATTACAACACTGACGTAAAGAATGTAGTTGCACTGAATTCTATTACCGTAAAGAAGACTTTCTGCTGAACACATTACTGTTTGCAGCATTTAAATTGCATTTACTTACTGTACACAATATATTTATGTTATGCTTGGCTTATATCTGTTAACGCTACCTTTACAAAATTCTCAGGCATCTAAGAATGTATGCAAATTGCTAGATGTATGTTATTCCACATCCACAAAGTAGAAATTAATTAAACCATCCAGTCTTCTGGCAGCCTGGAGAACAAGGGCCCAGAACTAAGCTTCAGCGGGAAATTTAAATGGGGAAATCTTTGCAGTTGATCAAGAAAAACAGCTTTTTGTATTTTTTCTTCAGCTAAAGGAATTTTTCTCATACTTAATGATTTAACTGCAGATCTGAACTGCATACATTTGACACTACCACTGAATTACAACAAAACAAAGGCATTTTGTGTAGTCTGTCCTTCAAATGCTACTGGCTTCAACAAGCAGTCCACATGAGTAGCACTGCATGATTACTGTTACACTTGGAATAATCAGGCTCAGCAAAGAGCTATTTTATATATATAACAGCTCTGTGAAACAGTTTTACAAACACCTTTTTAAACAAAAAAGATTTTTATTAAATCATCACTTATGACATAGAAAATCATATATTTATATAAATGCAAACAAATATTTGACATATTTTGCAAACATACACCACTTATAAGTAATCTATCCAATCACTGTTAGTCAAACATTATATAGCTCATTCAATTCCTGCCTTCCTCTAAACCTCATTCCTCCTCCAAAACATTAGCCTGCATATGTATTGTTCCCACAATTCCCATTTTTTTCAATGTAATTTGCTACTACCCTTTTCTAAATATCCCACTTCTATTTGTTTAACATTGTAAGTATATTAACTACTTCCAGTACAGTTGGTTTAGACTTTGATTTCCATTTTCTAGAAACTTTTTTCGGCTGCCACCAAAATTAGACTCAGCAAGGCCTTGGCATTTGTCCAGGCAATTCCAATTCTGATTCATAGCTCAAAAAATAATTTCCTTATTTAAACCAATTTGCTCGCCCAGTATCTTTGACATAGCAGTCTGCAAGGAATCTTTAAAATCTGCCAACTCATCACACTCCCAGAAAATATGTTCCCAGTTACCTCTTTCTTCCCCATCACACCTCCAATGTTTGCTGTCTACCTGAGGAAAAATTCTTTGGAGTCTACTTGTGGTATAAAAATACCTACAGAAACACTTCCAAGCAAAGATCCTAAATCTTCTAGACTTTGCTGCATATTTGGAAGACATACATATATCCCCCATTGTTTCTTTTTGAATTGATTATCCAATCTCTCTTCCGAATCTTTTCTAACCTCCTCTGATTGACTATCTTCACACATATATGTAGGTGACAAAACAGAATCCATTTTAATCCATGCATGTAAACACTTCAGCTTATCATGGTCCTACAAATATGGGTATTGCACAACTGATTCATGTGTGGGTACACAGCTTCCATCTACAACCTTAGTTTTATTTTCGCTTATTTTATATCCTAAAAAGACTTGAAACTGTCTCAAAATGTTCCACGTCAGCAGATGACCCTTCCAGGATTTATCAAGTACAAAATAATATCTGCAAAAAAGGCTAACTTGTGTTGCTTAATGTACCATTTATACTCCTGAATTTCAGAGTCCCTTTTCCTTGCCTAGTTCCTCTGTTCAAAAACAGATTGTTGGAGAGGAAATTTCCCATCTTACTTCTTGCCTCCAAACCTTCACATATCCTTCTTATTAAGCCGTCATTCTATTGAGGAATGCAAATTTGTCCTATTCATAAAACCCCACCTGAATCTGTTACATGCTTTCTCTGCATCACCATTGTTTTATTAATACTGTTAAATGTTTGCCTCCGCTTTGCAAAAGAAAGCTGATCCACATCTATTAATTCTGGGATCTTTACCTAGACGAGACCAACACTTTATAATCATGTTTTTAAACTGAAATGGGACTATATGAAGCTGGATCTGAAGGAACTTTACCCTTTTTTGGAATACAGGCACCACAACTTTTTTTCCAAGACATTGTTACTGCCCCTCTTAAAATATTATTAAATGAAACCTTCCAGGACTTTTTAATTTCCTTCCTCAGGAAATCTGTCTGTTACTACAGACTTCCCCACTGATTGATTATATACTACTATTTTTATCTCATCTCTTCCTATCTTATCTATTAACTGTTGAGCCTCATCTTTCTCTAACTTTGGCATAATAAGTCTTCTGTAAAAACTTCCATTTGTACCTTTTCTTATTTTAATCACTCCTTTGCCTACTTTACACAAATTTTCAAAAAAAAATTTCCAAAATAAGTCTAGTATCTCTGGTGATTTTTTTTTTTTTTCTTATCATTAGCTCTCTCGGTTATGCAGCAGAACATAGAAAGGGCTGTTGCCAAAGTCATTTTTTTTAAGGTTTCTGTGCTCCAGAGTTGTTACCAAAATACTTGCTTAACATTAATGTTTCTAAACTCATCCATTTCATCCAGATACTCCTTTTTTTCCCATTTAGCACTCTGTAGTTGCTCCTTTTCTTATTCTGTCAAGATTCCCCTTCTGCAATATCTTTTTATTCTGTTAGATTCCTCATCTTCTGCAGTACTTCAACTTTTGTTAACTCCTCTAAATAATTTCTACTACTTATTTTTCTTATCTCTTGCTCTATTGTTTCTGGCATGTTTTAACTATTTTTATTTTATCCCACTCATTAGCTATCTTGTCTGAAGAAATGTATATGTTCACTAATGACTCATTAATCAGCTAAATAGTAAAACATCAGTCTCTCTTACTTCACTATCCTCCATCTTTATTTTAGTTCTTACTGGTGCATGATCTGAAAAAGTTATTGAATGTTAATGAATGTGTCTCAAAGATTTAAATTAAATACTCATGTTCCTGTGAAATATAACTTCTAGCCGGTCTAGCCCAATTATTGCACCTTGGGGAATAATACGCAAATTCTGTCGAATTCCTGCTACTGAATTCATCTTCCATAACAAACATTCTTATACACATCTTCAGAAATACACTCTTTTGTTATAGATCCTTCTACTTCCCCAATACACTCCAGTACATTACTTCTCCCAAAATTCTCTTTAGCTACTTAACAGTAATTTTAGGTGGACTATAATACACACCAGCACAATGCAATCCTCATTCTCTGCCAATACCCCTGATACTGCAAATGTATCATTACTGTATTTTTATTATTCTATCACTACTGTAGTCCATCTAGCAATCAGTATTTATCTTTTGTCCCTGAAAGTCTGCTGAACTCCTTTCTCTGTCAAATTTGAACTCTCATTTCTATCTAGCTATGCATCCAGTTATCACTATCTGCACCCTACACTTAATATAACTCAATATTCTGTTTTCTTCTACACCTGTAAGGCCACTTACATTCCATGTCAATAATGACAAAGTAACTATCCATCCATCCTCAACTCCTTTTTCCCATTTTACTTTCAACAGTGACAATCATCTGGAGCCAAGGTTTACACTTCCGGGTGGCTAGCCCAGCCACAGTAGTTCATCTGTACTACTTGCACCTGTGGCCAATTTTGAGTGTCCAATCCACCTACCGCATATCTTTGGAATGTGGGAGGAAACCAGAGGACCCAGAGGAAATCCACATGACTGCAGGGAGGACATGCAGACTCCACACAGAAGGCACCCCAACTGAGAATCGAACCGGAGAACCTGTTGCTGTGAGGCAATAATGCTAACCACTGCACCACCACAGCCACTCCAATGACAAAATAACCATTATGAAGAAAACAGTCTCATCTATTACGCATAACCACTCTTTTGAGCATATATTTCAGTTTGCAGCTTATGTGCACTCACTGCATGGCAAGCTGTTCCCTTATGTAGTCGCTTTTTCCTCAGCTCCATTTAACTTATGCTATATTGTTCAAGACAGTTTGCTTAGTAAACAAAATATTTTAGAACCCTTATCACATTTTGACTTAAAACAAAAACAAAAAAGATTTACATTCTACTACATTCTATAAAATGGAACTTGCCCACGTATAGAGGTGCAACTACCCCAAACAGAAGATGCACCCACAGGCATTACCTATTCTAAAGTTAGGTTTATCATGCTGAAAGTGACTAGTGGCTATAATAGTTTGTGTTCCCACTTACACAGATAGTATCTGTCCTTGTCCTATCACTATTCCCCTCTCATACGTGAAAAACAACTTGTATGCTCCTGGGTAAACTTTAATTCTGATGCCTTAAGAAAAAATCCACTCATCATCATCATCAGCCCCCTTTTTCCCATTTTCTACATGGGATCAGGGTATTGTGTTAATGGTCGCCATCTCTCTCAAATCAGTGCCACACTCCCGCCTTCTTCAACACTCATGCCTGACTGTCACAGATCTTCTTTCACACAATCCATCCACCTCTTCACTGGACGTCCTCGTTTCCTCTTACCTTCTTCCTGTCTATTCCAAATTTTCTTCACCAGATTGCCTTCTGCATTTCTGCACATGTGTGCAAACTACTGTAATCTGTACTCTTTGATCTTTTCTGCAACTGGAGCTACTTTAGATTCTGCTCATATGTCCTCATTTCTTCACCTGTCCCACAGTGTGCATCCTACCACCCTTCTCAGGCACTTGATTCCCATCACCTCTAGCTTCTTAGACTGTTCTGCCTTTACTGCCCAGGTTCCTGTACCTTACTGTAGTACTGGTTGCTCCACTGTCTTGTACACCTTACTTTTCAGCTTCTTTGACATTATTCTGTCATAGACTACACCTGAGACTCTATGCCAGATGTCTGTAGCCCCTCTGATTCTAGCTTTGACCTCTTCATTCAGACTTCCCTTCTGCTCAACCATCCCTCCCAGATACTTGAAGCTATTTACCTGCTCCACTATCTTCCCTTCTATCTCAACTGTCAGCTTCTTCTGATTTCCCAAATTTGCTGCCATTACAACTGTCGTATATGTGCTTAATTTCATCCCATGTGCCTTTAGTTTTGCATTCCATTCCCTTATCTTTTGCTGAAGTTCTTGCTCAGAGTGTGCTTGTAATGCCGCAACGTCTCCATATAGCAACCTGTTTGCCAATACAGTCCATCTCCAGTATGAACAGCAGTGGGCTCAAAGCTGAACCCTGGTGTAGACCCATTCACACTGGGAACCCCTCTGTCAGGCCGAACACTGTTGGTACTTGAGTCAATGGGTCCTTGTAAACAGTCTGCACTAATTCTACCAGTGTTTCTGGGACTTCAAACCATGGCAGTACTGCCAAGACCACCTTTCTTGGGATCTCATCATATGCTTTTTCCAAGTCTAGGAATGCCCACAGATGGACTCTTTCCTCATTTTTAGCTTCTTTTCAACTATCGGTCTCACTGCAAACATCATGTCAGTTGTGCTGCATCCTGATCTGAATCAGAACTGCTTATCTCCCATCTTACATACTACTACTCTACGTATCTATTTATCAATCACCCTCTCCAGAACTTTCATGCAATGTGACAGGAGTTTAATGCCTCTGTAATGCCCACAGTTGTGGATGTCCCCTTTGTTCTTGTACACCGGCATGAGTATGCTTATTCTCCAGTCATCTGGGATACGTCTTTCTCTCCATACTGCTATGACTACCCTTAGGAGCGATTTCTCCTCTATCTCACCCAGCATCTTTATCACACCTGTTGTGACCTCATCTGATCCTGCTGCTTTCCCTGACTTCATTTTTCTTAGTGCTATTCTTACTCCTTTTAGGGTGGCCTCTTCTTCTCTAATCATAGGCTGTTTCTGGGACAGTACATCTTCTGTGGGGTTTTCTTCATTCAGAAGCTGCTGAAAATACTCATTCCATCTACCTCTGTTGTCTTGTGGACTAGTGAGCAGGTTGTTGCTGGCATGCTTTATGAAGGCTGTTTAACTATCTTCTTTATCTTTCTGTCTTTGCCTTGCAACATGATATAGTTTCTTTGTACCACCTACTGAGTCACTTTCCAGACGTTAGTAGAGTGCTTCCGATGCCCTATTCTTTGCTATTGCAGCTCCTTTCTTAGCAGTATTCCTTTCTAGCCTGGTCAGTCTTTTCTATCTCCCATTTTTTCCAGCATTCCTTCTTTCTTCTGGTCACTTCCTGAACTTCTGCATTCCACCACCAGCTTTCCTTATGTACCTTATTTCCATACCTGGCTCGGCCACATATCTGTTCTGTAGTCCTAACACATGCTGTTTTGAGGCGCTGCATTCTTCTCCACCTATTTCCTCCTGATTTGGGGGGGCTAGAGCCCGGAGTAGTTTCTTGAACTGTAGAACTTTCTCTCCAGTCAACTTCCAGGTCTTCAGCCTGGTCTCTGTTGACCTTAGAGCCTTCTCTGACCACTGCTTGCAGCTGACTGTGGCAACCAGTGGTTTATGCAGTGGGCCAACTGTTTCACTGAAGATGATTTTGCAATCATGGATTCTACCCCAGTGCCCTTTCCTTACTAGGAGGAAGTCTACCCAAGTTGCACGTTGGCTACTCTTGTATGTGATCGTGTGACTTTCTCTCTTTCTGAACCATGTGTTGGCTACTATCAAGCCATTTGCCAGACAGAAGTCTAGAATGGCTTCTCCTTTATTCCTGTTGCCCCACCCATGGGGACCCAGGCAGTCCACATATCCTGTTCTGACTCAATACGTGCATTCAAGTCACCCACTTCATGCTGTCCTGCTTTAGCTAGTAGGTCCTGTAACTCTGTGTGAATGCCTTCTTTTCCTCACTATCACCTGTCATGGGGCATAGTCATTAGATTATGAATACTGCTCTATCATTACACTGGAGTCTGACTGCCATACATCTCTCATTAATTTTGATGATATCCCTCACTGCCTTCTGAAGCCTTTCTCTCACCACAATTCCCACACCACTTCTAGCCTGTCCCCCTCCTAAGTAGCAGACTCTGGATCCCAAGCCAAGTGACTCTGCTGCACTGCCCTTCCATCTTGTCTCTTGTATACACAGAATGTCTAGCCTCCTCCATATCATCATGTCATCCACTTCCAAGTTGCGTCCCGTCAGTGAACCTACATTAAGTGTAACAATTCTCAGTTGCTTGGCAGGTTGACTGGTTTTATGTCCAGCTTTCACTCAACAGAGTTATCCCAGGTAACCCACGCTGGGCAACTAGACACCGGCCAGCCAATAGCTTACTGACCCAGGGATGCTGGGCTTTATGGCAGGCACACACTGGCCAATAGGGGCACATACACCCTTCCCACCATTAACATAGGTATCTTCCATAGGTTGGAGTAGGCTGGGTCCTCACCCCACTTATCGCCGATAACTATCCATGTCCATTTTGGCAACATTAATTAACATGACTGAATCATCTAGAGGCATATTTTTACACTATCAAGTGGCTAGCCCTGCCACGGTGCATAGTCTGTGATGCATGTTTTCCTGTCTTGAGGATACTGTGGACCACAGTAGATGCCCAAAGCAGTTGGTCTGTAAAACTCTTCCCCGTATAGGGCACCATGTAGAGTCTGTGCTGCTGCCCACAGCTCCACTCATTGGTGAGTTTTGATACGGAAAAACTCAGCATATTTTTTGGAGATGGGAGGAACCCCACAGAAACACAGGGAGAATATGCAAACTGCAAACAAGCATTGCTGGGAGTTCAGGATCGAACCTTGTACCTTGTGCATGGGAGGTGAAGACCTTAACTGTTATACCAACTGGACTCTAACCAGTGGAAAACGTCCACTAGCTACCTTTATATAAATAAAATAAACTGTACACTGTGATAAATATTGCACTGATGTACTACGGATGTTGAGAGACAACTACTTGCCTAACTATCCCAATCCCACAGTTTTAAACTTCATTTTTTTTCATTGAACTGCTCTGCCAGTTTTCCATTAAATCGTAATTATAATGTCCTTTGTACATATCAATCATAACACAATCATACCTTTCCTGATTAGCTGTTTGCAACTGTAGACTAATTGTTTACCACTGAAAGCATTTGTTAATGGAAACAAAAATATTTAGTAGCTTTGCAAATGCAATACAGGACACCTGTAGAGTTACTTCAGAAATAAGTGGTCAGACTGTCAGTGAATAATTTCTTGCACTCTTTAAATCCTTGTCTTTAAATTAAAAACAGAGGTGCCAAGTGAAAAAGAAACAACAACTTTGCAAATGCCACAAACAATTACCATTTTCATGCGTTTCATCTCTCTAGGGTCATGGGTGATTATTAGGCTAATGACCTCAGAGGGCCCTTTTAAGTCTAGCCATGCTCCCAAATGTAGCTGACAAGTTTGATACCCTAGGGGTTATTTTAAGGGGTATATGTAGGCTTGGGCATGGGTGGTTAAGCATTTATAGGATGCCTCTGTTTACTACAGACATAGGAGCCAGACCACAGCTAAATTTGTAATGCCTCATCCACTGGTTCACATTACACTTGAATTGGGTTAGGGAAGAATTCTCCTTCACATGGATGGGAAGCCTGTTCCAGAGAAAGGGTAGTCTTGGAGACACATACCTTTCCCTCCAAAATGTCCTATTTGTGTTACAGACGAAGCTTGTGTCCCTTGATCAGGTAATTCTGATGCAATGTGTTTTGGTGATGTGCAAAGTACAGTTGTGTACCTACCATAAATGTAGATGTTCAAGTGTATTCACTGTTTCAGTCATTACAATTGGGTTATCCTGCTGGCAGGCTACCCGCAGTCGGCCTGAGTTCCAAAGTCTAGGTCCGGCATTGGTTGCTGTCGCCTTTGCCCTGACATCAGTGCGCCGGGGGTATATAAGATGCAGCCAACGCCATTTTCTTCAGTTTTTCTTGCCCCAGATGTCAGGTGCCCCTAAAATGGTAGGCTAACTTATGCCAATAAGCATGCATGCACAAAAAGCAACTTTTCCTTCATCTACAAGCAAATACACCACATAGGTTGTATAGAGTAGAAAAGTACAGTTAGGTCCCAGCAAAGAAGATAAAGGGGGATGGTGGGAGGGTAACCTGGACTGTAACAGTGAATACACCTGAACATCTACATTTATGGTAGGTACACAACTATACTATGTTCATCGTGTTTCACTGTTGCAGTCATTACAATTGGGTTGAATCCCAAAGCTAAGGTTGGGAGGCTGGAGCTAAATAGAATTAGGAGAGGCTATAAGACCCCTGCAGAACTGCAATGGCAAAGCCTGCCCTGGATTTAGAGTAGAGAGGTAAGTGATAGTGCTTTGTAAAGGTATGCACTGAACTCCAAGTTGCAGCCTCTAAGATGTCTTTGGTTGGTACTCCTATGAGGAAGACTGCTGAAGTGGCTGCTGCTCTGGAAGAATGTGGCCTAATGTCCTTAGGCACTGTTTTGCCATGCTGTGAATAGCAGAAACAAATGCAATGGCCTATCCACTTTGAAATAGTCTATTTTGAGATGAGCTTTCCTTGTGATGCTGCAGCATATGCCACTAGAAGTTGGTCAGTCTTTCTGAAAGCTTTAGTTCTGTCCAAGTAGAAGCGTAGCTGTCTGTGAATGTCCAAAGAATGCAGAATTTTCTCACCTTTATTCTGTGGGTTTGGATAAAAAGTAGGCAAATGAATTGTTTGGTTAAGGGCCACACTGGACACTACCTTAGGCATAAATGTAGGGTTTGTCCTCAGTGAAACCCTGTCAGGATGGAAAATGATAAAAGGTTCCACAGCCATGAGTGCCTGTAACTCTGAGACTCTTCTAGCAGAGGTTATTGCTAAGAGCAGAGCTGTTTTCCATGATAAGAATTTTATGTCAGCTGCAGAGGATGGCTCAATGAGTTTTTCCAAGACATAGTTGAGGTCCCATGCAGGTATTGGTGCTCTCCTTGGAGGTCTTATATTTTTGGCCCCTCTGAGGTACTGCCTTAGTAATGGATGAAAAAAAATAGGTGGATCTGTATTGCAATGAGCTGAAATGACAGAGGCATGAATTTTAATTGATGAAAAGGAAAGGCCTTTATCCAGCATCTCAGTTAAGTATTGCAAAATCTGAGGAATATTGGGAACAATCGTGTCAATGCCTTGTGCTTGATTCCAAGCACAGAATCTCTTCTATTTGTCTGCATAAGATTTCCTGGTGCTAGGCCTCCTGGCCTCCAAAATAACATCAATCACTGCTTTAGAAAGAGGTGAGTCTTGAGAGGCTATATTATCTGCCATGCCGCCAGGTTTAAGGTTTTGAGTTGGCTATGCAGTATCTGGCTGTCTTATTGGGTCAATAAGTGAGGAATTAGAGGTAATGTCCAGGCTGGGCAGTGAGACAAGCTCTTTAGGACTGGATACCAGTGCTGGCGGGGCCAGTCTGGGGCAATCAGTATCATTTTTGGTTTCACTTGTCTGAACTTGAGGAGTACCTTGGGGAGGAGAGGCAGAGGAGGAAAGGCATAAACTGTTAGATTTTTCCAGCTGAAAGACAGAGCATCCACTTTCCATGCTTGCTTGTGACAAGTCCTTGTGCAGAATCTTTGTAGCTGGTAGTTGTGAGGGGAGGCAAATAGGTCTATGACCGGGCATCCCCAGGTTCTTGTTATCATGCTGAAGGCTTGTGGATCCAATTTCCACTCGTGGGGATCCATTAGATTTCTGCTTAGTTTGTTTGCCAGAGTATTTTTCCTTCCTGGCAGGAATTGAGCTTGCAGATGTACTTGGTAAGTCAATGCTGTGTGCCACAAGTTCATGGCTAGCCTGCAGAGGGGGTAGGAATGTGTGCCTCCCTGCTTGTTTATGCGCCACATGACTGTAGCATTGTCCGTCTTTATTAGTAGTTGTCCTGGATGAAGTTGATCCTTGAAGGCTGTTAGGGCATTCTGAACAGCTAGCATCTCTTTTTGATTGATATGTAGATGCATTTGACTTGCGGACCATGTGCCCTGAATACATCTTCCTGCCATATGGGCCCCCCAGGCATAATCTGATGCATCTGTTGTCAATGTCTGCCTGGCTGTGGGTAAGGTGAATGGCTGTCCCGTGTTGTGGTGACAGGCTTTTGCCCACCATCGAAACTCCTGTTGCAGACAGAGAATGAGAGTAATTATTGTTTCTAGGCTGTGTCAATGTTGAGTCCAAACACTTTTTAGATACCATTGAAGTTTCCTCATATGCAGTCTTGCATATGGAATTAGAATGCAGGATGCCATGAAACCCAAGGCCTGCAGAATTTGTCTTGCAGATAACTGGGTCTTTGTTGCCAACATTTTGAAATAAGTAGTCAGTTGTCTGTGTTTGCCTGGCGTGAGATAAGCCATCTGGGCAGTTGTAGTTAAGCATGCACCCAGGAATATTATCTCTTGAGAGGGTACGAGTTTTGATTTCTTCTCGTTTACTGTGTACTCTAGACTTGTCAGTAATCTTTTTACAAATGCCAGATGCTGTAGTAGAATGTCTTTGTTCTCTGCTTGAATAAGGCAGTCGTCCAAGTAAGGATATATCTGTATTCCTCTTTGTCTGCAAAATGCAATTACTGGTGCCAGGCACTTTGTGAAGACCCTGGGCGCAGTAGATAAGCCAAAGGGCAGTGCAGAGAATCGGTAGTGCATTGAGCCAGCTTTTAATCTGAGGTATCTTCTGCATGTTTGTCTGATTAGGACATGCTAGGTATGCCTCTTTTAGATCTAAAGTCACAAACCAAGCCCTCTTGCCCAACATGGGCAGAAGCTGCTGTAGAGTCAACATTTTGAATTTTGGAATATCAAGATATGTGTTCAGAATAGAAAGGTCCTGTGTTGGTCTCCAGGTTTTGTCTTTTCTGGGTACCAAGAACAGTCATGAATAGAATCTGTGACCCTGCTCTTGTTCTGGTACTTGTTGAATGGCCCTTATGTCCATGAGAGATGAAACTTGTTTTTGTGCCTCTGCCCATTGATCACGTGGCAGGTCTGGCATACTGTTTTGCCTTGGCAGGGTGTAAACGTGGAACCTGTAGCCTTGTGAAACTATGTTTAGAACCCATTTGTCCTGGGTGATCATGTTCCAATTTTGTGGAAAAAGTGCTAGCTTCCCCCCCCAAAGGGGCTGTTAAAAGATAAGTGCTTGGTGCTGGAAGTGGAAAGTCATTGAGACTGTTTCCTGTATGGCTGTGATTTTTTCCTCTCCACTCTTGGAGGTAGAAGGACCCCATTCTTTAGGCCTGTATGAGCCTTGGGGCTGTGATCTGCCTCTGGAGCGTCTGTATCTGCCCCTTTGTGGTCTATCTGACACTGGAAAGGACCATTTTTTGTAGGCCAGTTCCTGCTAAATCTGGGAGGCTGTACCTGCATGAAATCCTTGACTGTTTGTATAGATTTAGCCTTGTCCTCCATTTACTTCAACACCTCTTCTGCTTTAGCACCAAACAAAGTATCATGCTGTAAAGGAGCGTCTAATAGTTTTGCTTTAACATGATCCGGCAAATTTTGTTCTTTTAACCAAGCATGCCTCCTAATGACAGAGCCTGTAACAGTGGCCCTGCAGGACGCCTCAAGAGAATCAAAACCACATTGCAAAGAAGTATGCTTCCCAACTTGTTCAGCTGCATGCAATACCATCCTGCATTTCTTTATTGTCTGCACATTCTGCAGTTGCTGACATTTTCTGTTTAAGCAAGGACATAAGATATTGCTGATATTTAAGCATATGGAATTGGCAATTTAAAGCTCTTACAGCCAAGGTAGCAGAGGTATAAATCTTTTTGCCCCATCTGTCGAGGGCCCTAGAATCCTTATCAGGGGGAATAGGGTTTTTTGCAGTAGAAGCCTTGACCCCTTTGGGACCCTGAGAGATGGTTTCTGGGTCAGCTCCAGGGATCTTATAGAGAAATTTATGTGAATCAGGAACCCTGTAGTATCTGTCTGGCTTAACAGGGGCTGGTGGCAAAGAGTCTGGAGAAAAACTGTACTCTGTAAAAACATCATCTACAATGTCTAAAACAGGCGGGATAGCAAGGGGCCTGTGCTGGGGCAATAAAAGGATATCTCTGAGCCTTTTCTTGGATTCTGAGTAATCTTGGCTCTCCCAGTGGAAATGCTCCCTCATAGTATGCAGTGTTTCCGCAAAAGAATAATCCTCAGGAGAAGAGGCTGAAGGGATAGATTCTTCAGCATCAGAATCCTCATAGGGAGGAACAGAGTAATCCTGTTCAGAGGAGGAATCAGAGGAAATGGAAACCTGGTCTGAAGATTCATATTCTAACTCTTGCCTAGGCCTCTTTTCAGGAGAGGGATGGGAACACCTGATCAAAGTAATAAGGTCTTCGGCCATTTTAAGCATCTGTTTTTTAGGCATGGAGGCCTGTCCAGGTGAATGCTGTACTTGTTTCTTTGTCTTTAGAGTTGCTTTAGTCTTTGTCTTTGTAGCTGAAGTAGGTTTCACATATAACTGTGTAGGCCTGAAAACACCCTCAGAAGCCGATGCCTGCTCAGCGGCTCTGGACCCATCTGAGGGAATAGTTTCCACGTGTCCAATACCTTGAGTTTCCAGAGGCCCAGTCGGCTCCACGTGGGAGTTGGAAGCGGCCTGTGGTTCTGAGGTAGCGGGCGTCAGGGGCTGCGAAAGCGCCTCACTGAGAACCGGCGACAGGCCTAGAAGAAACCTCGTCATCGGTTTTGGATCTCGGATGCCTGTCCTTTTCTTTTTCTTTTTGTTTTTTGTAAATTCCGGTAGTCGGCTGATCCGACGGCATTATATAATTAAATCGTCTGCCAAAGTAATGAAATGCAAAATCGTACCAATGCTTAATAATGCGTTGGTTAAATATAGCACAAAACCGACAACTAGCATTGTTATGGTCAGGGCCTAGGCAAGGAATACAGTAAGAATGAAAATCCTTATGAGGTATTTGCTTCCCACAAGAAATACAGTTATTAACTTTTTCTGACATCGGTCTGGAACAAGAAAAAAGTTTCCCCAATGGGGTACTTAGCTTTAATGAAGACTTTGGATCTGAAATTCGAATTTGAAAACTTCAGGAGTCGGCCGACCGGCACTTGCAAACTGCTTTTGCTTCGGGCACCGTGCGGCAAGAAAGACTGAAGAAAATGGCGTTGGCTGCATCTTATATACCCCTGGAACACTGACGTCAGGGAAGAGGCGACAGCAACCGACGCCGGACCTAGACTTTGGAACTCAGGCCGACTGCGGGTAGCCTGCCAGCAGGATAACCCAATTGTAATGACTGCAACAGTGAAACACGATGAACATCAGGCCAATCAGAATGGGATCAGAGGATGTTTTGTTGGCCGGCCATAGATCGCCTCTCGGTAATCTGAAGGAAACCTGGTACAGGAATTGGGTCTTGAGTTGGTCCATTTAGGGCATGTTGTTTAAGACATGTATTCTTTTTGTGAGAAACATAAAAGTGGTGAGGTATATAAAAGGGGTGTTGTACTCAATGACTGGTCTGATAAGGGCCAAGAACAGTGCAACAATGACATCTTTGGAAAAACATGGTACACCCTTGCTTATAAGTTGCACAATATAGAATGATTTTCTTACTACCATAGACAAATGATGGTCAAAGGCCAGGTTACGACCTTTGTGTGTTCCCAAATCCCTGACCACTGGTCTACACTTATTAGGTGTATTATCGATGTAATAGTTTCCAGGGGTGGCCTTCTTCCCAATGGATATTATGTACTTCTTGGCATTGAATTTTAGAGCACGGATCTGGCACCAGTTACTAGTCTATGTGGTCTAAAACTCAATGCCAAGAAGTACATAATATCCTTTGGGAAGATGGCCACCCTTGGAAACTACTACATCAATAATACACCTCTTGAGTATAGACCAGTGGTCAGGGATTTGGGAACACACATAGGTCGTAACCTGGCCTTTGACCATCATTTGTCTATGGTAGTAAGGAAATCATTCTATACCGGCAGATATATTTTTCACTGGGAGGATTCTACAACTGGTCATAGTTTGCAATAATTTTGTTAACTTGGTCAGCCAGAGGCCCTTGATGTTGGCCTTGATTTCAGGGAAGAAGAGGCCATGAAAGACTCCACTACCTGGGTGACCTCTTTGTGGAGGTAGGCACCCCAGTCCTAACTTTGCAGGTCCTATTTTTGAGCCAGCTGGCTATTAAGTGGATGAAATTGGGGTTACACACAATTTCTTGAGTTTGCCTACAATGCCAGAGTGAGGTACTGTCAAATGTTTTGGCCAACTTAAGGTAGGCAGCATGCACCATTTTGCCTCATCCATTGCTTTGGTAACCTTTTCAAAGAAGTCCACCAAGCTAAGTAGGCATGGCCTGCACTTGACAAAACCAAACTTGGTCAGATCCAGTGTCTGAAGGTTTCCTAGGTCATTGTTCGTCATTCCCATCATGATTCTTTCCATGGCTTTACCTATGAGACTAGTCAGACTTAAGAGTCTACAGTTACCTGGGTCCACAGATGACCCATCCTTGTGCAGGGTGGTGACAACTGCAGTCCTCCATTCACTTGACATAAAGCCTCTCCAAAGGCTGTGTCTAAATAGTGATTATACCGGTCCTGACAGGTCATATTTCATGGCATTAAAAAGGCATCCTGGGATATTATCAGGACCCATTGAGGCTATGTTCATGTCTAGTCCGCCAAGGACCTGTTTTCTGGTGAGAGTTGGGGGTGTTATGGTTGAAGGTATATCCTGAGGTGTTTCTCTGAGGGGGTAAAATTGGTCAGTAAGTAGATTTTTCTACATCATCTGGCTCAGTACAGCTTGCTCCAGTTACAATTAGTTCAGCACATTGCTGTTTACTGCCTTTTAAGTTATGGACATACCTGAAGACTGCCTTGTCATTGTACTTGGCCAGGGAAACTACTTCTACCTCAAATTTGGCTTTGGTAGACTTAATTAGCCCCGAGTTACATGTTTACATTAATGAAGATGTTTTTACCTTGCTGGGTATTGCACTTACTAATTTTTGCCATGCTTGTCTTCCTTTTGTTAATACAATCCACAGATGTTCAGATTCCACCAGGATGACTTGTTTTCTCAGTTTATCCTGTGCTTATTCTAGACAGGCACAGCTGTCTCTATGAAGCCCTTAACACGACTGTACAGGATTTCAGCAAATTCTGCATAGGCAGAGGTGTTTTCAAGGTTTGGGAGGGGGGCTTGAAATTTTGCCAGGGTGTCACTTATTAGTAGGATGTTTGTAATTCCTTAAAGTTCCAGGGTTAGCTGGGGCCCTGAGTTTTATTTTTATTTCAAAGGAGACAGCTTTATGGTCTGACCTGACCAGTGAGGACAAGGGGGAGGGGGGGGGGGGCAACATAATCCCATATTTGTGAGGACCAGGTCAAGGATTTTAGCACCCCTGCTGGGAGTATGGGCTAGCTGATCCTAGGTGTTTGTGTTACAATGTCCAGAAATCTCTGAGCCTGCATGTTTGGAGTTGTGCATGACTCTTAGTTTATAATGGGGTAGTTAATGTTTTCCATGAATACAGTGTTCAGTGGAATGGGTAGTGTTTCCGATATGTCTAACTATGTGTTATGAGTTTCTTGGGTCATAGAGAGGGACATGCAGCTTGCTAGGATATGGTATAGGACTTTGCCTACTGTAGACTGGATGTGGAAAAACTCAAGCATGACATACTGTATGACCAGCCTAGAGGTGTGTTTGTTTTTGATGTAAATTGAGACACCTTCTCCTTGTGTCCCTTCTTGTGCAGTGGCTCTGCCGAATGTATTTTATAGCCCTGCACTGTTGGGTTGCACTCCACAGCTTTAAACCATGTCTCAGTAACTGCACAGACATCTGCATTCTCCCAGCTAAAGAAAGCTTGCAGTGAGTGGAGCTTCCAGTTTAGAATCCTGGAAATGAGCAACAACTTCATATTTTCTTGGGTTGGTTTTGTTATGTTGGAAGATTAATCAGGTTGGCAATGATTAAAAAGGCAATATGGGGGTGGGCAAGATTTTAGCCAATATTCAAAAGCTTAGAGGGGACAGGTACAGTTCATTTCTGGTAAATCGGCATGGCCTGTCAAACATATCCTCCCAGGCTGACAAATACTGTACCCCCTTCGAATAACACCAAAAACTAAGCCAATTATATTCTCTTCAAACAGTGGCATCATCCTCAGAGAAGGTAGAATGCTGTTCAATGCTGGGGCTCAAATCAGCCTGGGACTTGTATTCTGAGCACTCCATTGTGTCCTTCTTCACACAGTCCAGGGATGTATATCACAGGTCATTTATACCCACATGGACTATGATGGAGTCACACTGGTAATTGTGGCTTAATGACCTGAGTGCATGCACGATCTGGCAAACCCTGGTACCTCAAAAGCAACTAACCATGCCTCCTTAAACAGCCTGGTGGAACATATGTCTCTCTCACAATGGAGTCTCCTCTAACCAAAATATTGGGTTGTGTGGTGGTTTACCTTATGGGCTTAGAATTTGAGAGACTGTGAATACCACTGGGTATGTAGTGGTGGGTGCTGTTTTGGTACTGTAGTTTTGGGTTTGCTGAAGATACTTATTTTAAGTGCAATTTCTGGGAGGCCTTTGGTGTTTAGGAAGTTTAGGCTTAAGAGTGTTAGCTTATGTTGGGTCTATGTGTCTGGTCCATACTATGCCTGGTGGGTGTAGTGCATGTATTTCTGCCAACTTATTTGGTATCATAAGCACTTATATGTGACAGCCTTGACTCCAGTGACATTGTATAAACTACATCTCTCATATACTGGCTCAGTTTAAGAAATTAGATGGTTGTTAGTAAACACAAGACCACTGCTACATTGCTTCAGGATGCCCACATTCACCAAACTGTCTGCAGAAAAAGTATGAAAGTGCACATCCTTGGCCATAGATCCTTATTACGTGAGCTACAAGGGGGTGGTACAAGAGGGGTTTACAGCTGGCTAGCTTGGGTGCTGTAAGGGTACAGACTACAATCAAGACGATCTAAGACAACTTTATTCCTTCTCTCACCAGAAGCAAAAGAGTAGCACTAGTCTTAAGCTGTTTCCCGAGAAGTAGAATTAACGCAGATGTTTATGGGTTCAGTACACTTGCTATTGTCTTCTCTTAACCAGTGCCCAGTAAAATGAGCAGATGTGATGAGACCAGGAGGCCTGAGCATTTACAGTAGGGAGGGGTAGTTCAAAAGCCACCAATGGGTGGGGAAATGAAATGCAGTCAGACAACAGTAGTCACCCCACAGTACTTCATTTAAACAATAATGCAGCTAAATACTTGCAGCTAATCAATAAAACCTAGTATTCAGCTCCACCCACTAATTAGCTACATGGGATGCCTTTTCAGTTAATGAATGGAAAAGAGATTATTTCCTAACATTAGTTTAGATTTACACCTGTATAAAAAACTGGGGAAATTGTTAAATTCTAACACACATATAATATGATCAATACACTTTTACAGCCTTCCAACAGGCCAGGATCACATTATATTGCTTATTTCCTCCTTCTTTTATCATATTACAGTGTAAGAAGAAAAAAAGAGGTAAAAAATAACTTACAAAACAAACACGTATTTGTACCAAAGAGGGCGATAGCAGAAAATAAGCAAAAAAAACCCCCACAGCTATTATTTTCCTATTTATTTTAAAGTCTGTATCGTTCATAAAGAAATAATTAAAAAAAACAGCCACAAAAGCATTAAATGTGGTATACTAGTCATCATGCACAACAGACTGACAAAAGACAGCGGTAAAAACTGGACATTATTACCCAACTGTTATGGTTTACTGTTACAGTGACCCTGTCAAGACAATATCCTTTTGCTCTCTGTAAGGTTTATAAATAACATGCTAAACATCAAAATGAACTGATATGGAACATATTCCTGTCTAAATACCTCTCAACCTCTTAGCAAAGAAATCTGGACAAAGCTAAAATAAATGGGGGGACAAAGCCCAAAAACAGGAACACATTTTAAACATTTATTTATTTGCAGTTTGTTTTCCAGGATAGTTCATTGGGCCAGAAGGAACCTGTTTTCAATGGACTCCTGGGGAGAAAAGCTCTAGAAAAATACAAATACATAGTACAGAAAAAGTACAAATCTTTAGTATACATTTCTAATAAACATTATAGTGATAGTAAACAACAACTAAAAGAAATTTTGAATTACAAAAATTGCATCAGATTAAGTAAAAAAAAATATATTTTTTAAATAACATAAGGTAATTATTTAGTCAGTCATATACATCACTAATGATGGAGAACTATAGGAGGCAGTGACGGACACAAATGAGTATGAAAATACAGCAAGAAAGTGTAGTTAGAATTAGGTAGGCTGGGATCATGAGCATTTCTACTGTGAAATAAGGTGCGAGTGCAGTGAGGTTTTAAACGAGGAGAAACTGCTAGTGGTGCAGACAGGAGAAGGGAGAGTTCCAAAGGCTAGCTAGAGAGAAGGACATCAGGTGATTCCCAGCTGGACGTGTGGTTTTGTGCAATTTAATAAGGTTTTGGAAATTGGATTTCATGAGTCGGTCTGGTTTGTGCATTTCAAAGGTGTTTGTTAGGGAGGGGCAGACAGATGGGTTATGAATGAGTTTTTGTGCTTGGATGAGTTGGGTATAAGTTACGTAATGCTAGCCAACCTAATTGGTGAAGGGAATTACAGTGGTGGGAAGAGGTTCTATGACCTGCAGCAAACTTGGACATTTTGTTATAACAAGATGAGAGTTTTGTTCTGAGGGAAGACTGCAGGTTGGTGAGGAAAAGGGATAAGGTATGTATTGGCTAGTGTAATCCTGGTGGAGGGAGAGATAAAGTGACTGTGATGGTAAAGCATACCTATTTTTTTTATGTTTTTTTTTATATTTACATGTAGACGCTTGTCAAATTTTAACTGATCATCAATGGTTATTCTTAGTAATTTTGCATCAGAGACCATTTCTAGGGGAGTATTATTTTTGCTGGTAATTATGACGGATCGTTTATCTATGGAAGAGGTTTTGGAGGCATTGAATAGCATAAGTTTTGTCTTGGTTGCATTAAGGGCCAGATGGTTGTCTAGCACCCACTGCTCAGTGGAAGAGAAAGCGGCTTGTGTAGAATTGTTAAGAGTTGTGATAGAAGGGGAGGAACAGACTATAGTAGAATCGTCAGCATATTGAACAAGGCTGGAGTTTGGAATGGCTTGGTAAAAATGGTTTATAAATAGGTCCTAGGACCTCTCCTGTTTGGTATCTACTTCTCTGAAGTACAGGCCAACACAGAAGGCCTCTGGCTAACAAAGTTCGCAGATGACTGCAAACTAGGAACCACAGTCGAGTCCCCAAATGATGTGGAAATCCTACAGAAGGGCCTTGCTGAGACAGACGCCTGGTGTCAGAGCCATGGCCTTAAGCACAATGTCAAAAAGTGCACTATTATCCCCTTTGGTAAAAACTCTGTACCCATGAACTACTACATAAACAGCAGTCTACTTAACACCGAATGTGTGATAAGAGACCTTGGGACCCAGGTGGACAGTAGTGTGTCCTTTGATAGTCACATCGCCACAGTAGTTAGGAAGGCCTTCCGTTTGGCACACCTCATAATAAAAGCGTTCTCATCCAGGAAAAAAGAAATAATTGTCCTCCTCTACTCGACACTCATTAGACCCATTATAGAGTACAACGACCCTTTTGGAATGTACCTCACAGGACATCTGCAGCAGCTGGAAAGGCCACAGAAGTACCTCACAAAGAGGATTACTGGCCTCAAACAGATGCCCTACACTGACCGTCTCCAAAAAATCCAGCTTTACTCCATAGCATATCGCCTACTCCGAGGTGATCTCTGCCTAACATATAAAGCTATGTCAAACCCAGAGTTGTTGGATATGCTACACTTAAAGAAATCCCAATCCCTCCGAGCTACACGGTCTAGGGACCTAAACCTTGTCATCACAATAAACAGGACATGCTGGAAGGACAGATTCCTGTCCCAGAGACTTCCCAAACTCTGGAACAGGCTACCCATCTATGTCAAGCAAAGTTCATTACCACTCTTCAAGAAAAATCTTGAGTGGATGGGAAATAGGAAATAAACCCCAGGGTTCACTTCTGTGTCTCTGCTCGACAGTGGCACAAGAAAATAACTTTCTTGGGTGGCGTAAGCCAGGGAACCTTGCTGGCTAGGCTTATGTAGGCCTTCGGGCCGATAGCCTAGTAACTACCTATGTTAAATAGTAGGGGGCCTAGAATGAAACCTTGGGGGACACCTGTGGATGTATTGAGGAAGGGTGAGGTAGCTTTATTCCATTTTACTGCCTGTTGCCTATTTGTGAGATAACTTGAGAACCACTGGGTAGAGGAAGGGGATAGGTTAAGTTTAGAGAGTTTTGTAAGAAGCAGGTTGCGGGAAATGGTGTCAAATGCCTTAGGTCAAGGAGAAGAGTGGATATGAAGTGGCCTGAATCATGGGCTTTGTTGATTGTTTCTAGGAAGGAGAAAAAAGCAGTGGAGGTACTATGACCTGGTCTAAAACCATGTTGTGTGGGGGGTAAGAAGCTAATTATTAATGAGACAGGGTAAGAGTTGTTGATGTACAAACTTTTCAAGTAGCTTAAAAATAGGGGATAGGATGGTGATAGGGCGGAAGTTTGTAATGTTATTATTATTGCTGCCTTTGTGGAGAGGAATAATAAAGGCTTTCTTCCAGAATTGGGGGATCTGGCATTCTAAGATGGACCAATGAATTAGTATACTGACAGTGAAGGCTATTTCTTCTGCAGCTACTTTTAGGAAGTAGGACAGGATTTTATCAGGAGCACTGGAACCAGGTTTTAATTTTAGGAGAAGATTTTTTTCACAGCAGATATGGAGATGAGATTGATGGAGAAAGGTGGAGGTTGGGGGCAGGGGCTGTTAGGGAAGGAAGGAGTGAGTGTGGGCTGATCAGAAGCCACTGAATTGTTGGTGAAGGATGAGGTTAGTTTGCTGATGGAGTCAATGAAAAAGGAGTTAAACTAGGTGGCTAAGTCCAGGTCGGTTGCGTCTGGGTTAGGGCAAGGGTTTTCTGTTTTACTAGGGTTGAGAAGAGATGAAATTCCCTTCCAAAACAGCTTGGGATTGGTATTGTGGTTCATTTGGAGGGTAGCGAAATATACTTTGTGGTCAGAGGCTATAAGTTTTTTGACTTTTTTTCGTAATGTTTTGTATTCAGTAAAGGTGATAGATGTTTTATTTTTTTTGGTATCGTGTCCAGACTTTGTCGCATAGACACATGGTAGCTAAAGTGTTTTTAGTTAGCCAGGGTACAGGGTTGCTTTTTATACGTTTAGTTTTTACTGGGGAAAATGATTTGAGTAGGTTTATGAAAGTGGTGTTAAAGTAGGAAAGAGCATTATCTAAAGGAAAGGTTTTTAACGGGTTCCAGTTGGTGTTTTTGGTGTTTTTTAGTGTGTTAGTGAAAGTTTCGGGATTGAAGTTTTTTAAGCAGTGAGTGGAGGTGTAGGAGTGGGTTAGTTGCATAGAGGAGGGGAGGCGATGGGCGAAAGTGGAGAAATGGTCTGCTAGTGGGTCTGGAAGAATGCCACTGTCTGAGATATAGTGAGGATGGGATAACAGAATCCAGTCTATGATACTTTCAGTAGTGAAGTTCTCAGATGGTCTGGTGGTGGAGTTGATTACTTGTGTAAATTTGTATAGGTTAATATTGAGAGAGTTGGTGGGGGATTGCATTGCAGCCCAGTTTATGTTAACATCACCCAGGATTATGGATTCATGGTTAATGTTGGAGGAGACCCAGGAGAGAATTTATTCAAGGGATGAGATATTATCTCCAGTGGGAATATAGAGGGAGACAATAAAAAAGAAGTTATGTTCTTACCATAACGTTCCATGTGAGTTGTTCATCTCGCCTTTGTTCTTACACGTGGTGGGTTCGGAGCCGATCCATCGGCTTCGAGTCGGCCGCTTTCCAAGCTCAAGATCTTTGAGTAGCTCGAGGCACAGTCCCTATCCCATGATGCTCTCTGACTAACCTTAGATCTGGTTTGCTGAACCCAGCAAGAAAGAATACAACTAAACATACCAATAAGCAAAATATATACATATGTATACATATATTTACAATTAGCTAAGAGATACTCTGGCTGGAGTGAAGGACACTAGTTAGACCAACCAGACCACCAGTCATACCCATTCTTCAAGAACCTGGAGGGGGAAGGTGGGAGGGAGTGTAAGAACAAAGGTGAGATGAACAACTCACATGGAACGTTATAGTAAGAACATAACTTCTTTATGTGAAGTTGTTCAATCTCGCCATTTGTTCTTACATGTGGGTAGTGTCCCAAGCACCCAAATTCTGGGTGGCTCACAGGAGTACATTCCTGAGAACAATGGAACCAAAGGAAGCCCTGTCCCTGGAGGCTCTGTCCACTTTATAGTGAGTGATAAACATATGAGGTTTGGACCAAGTAGCAGCTGCACAAATGGTGTCCAAAGGCAAATGGACTGCATGAGCCAGAGATGTAGAGACAGCCCTGGTAGAATGAGATTTCACATCACGTTCTAAGGGTTAGCTGGCTGAAGAATATATACATTTTATAGAATTAGATAACTATTTAGACAATGTAACTTTAGACATAGGAAACCCCTTCTTATTGTCAGCATGGGAAACAAAGAGCTGATCCGATTTCCTAAATTCCTTTGTTCTGTTAAATAAAATCTCAATTGTCTGTGAACATCAAGCTTATGTAACATGTATTCCAATTTATTAGAATGGTGTCTGAAAAAAGTGGGAAGCTCAAAAGACTGGATCAAATTAGCCTCGGAGCAGACCTTAGGAAGAAAGGTAGGATTTGTCCTGAGGGACACTCTGTCGGGGTGAAAGACCAGATACGGAGGTCTGATACAAAAAGCTTGTAGTTCAGAAACTCTACGCGCCGAGGTAATAGCCACCAAGAAAATTGTCTTCAAAGAGGAAACTTCAGAAGACAAGATGATGCAGGCTCAAATGGGGGAAGCATAAGTTGAGACAGTACTAAATTTAGACAGTACTAAATTTAGATTCCAGGGAGTAACTGGATGTCTGATAGGTGGCCTAAGGCTTTACATAATCTGTGAGACATAATATTAGAGCCTTCACATCCTAACTGAAAGTTGGATATTGTAGCCAATTGAACCCTTATAGTGGCAGCTGCCACACCTTCTTGAAAAAGCGTAGTCAAGAACTCCAGAATACTATGAATAGGAGCGACATAGGGATCAATATCATGTTGAGAAGCCCAAGAAACAAACCGCTTCCATTTACTGTTGTACAGTTTCCTGGTGGAGACTTTATGAGAATAAACTAGAATATGTTGCACCACGGAAGACAAATTATATGACCTGGCTAGGTTGGGAAGTGGAGTAGCCAAGCTGTCAGTTTGAGGGAGTGAAGAGAGGGGTGAAGAACTCCCGACGTGTGAGTCAGAAGGTCTAGAACTGGGTCCAGAACCTAAGGTTCTTCCACTTGATATTGCTGAAGGAAGGGGAACCATATCTGCCAAGGCCAAAACGAGGCTATCAGAATAACAGTCCTTCAAGCTTTTGGCTTTCTGTAAAAATCTGGGGATCACAGGGGTTGGTGGAAAGGCATAAAGGAGACCCAAGGGCCAATCGTGTATGAGCGAATCCCTTGGGCTGTCCCTCTGTGGAGGATACAGGGCAAAGTAGCTTCTGCATTTGGCATTCATCGGGGATGTAAAAAGGTTGCAGCAAGGCTGGGCACATCTGCGGAATATCATTTCCACCACTTGTTCTTTGAGGGAGCACTCGTGGGGCAACAGAATGGCTTTGCTCAGTTTGTCCGCTATCACGTTGGATGTCCCCGGGATATGCGTTGCTATCAGAAAGCGCCCGGTGGATACAGCCCACTGCCAAATTCTCAGGGCCTCTCGGCATAAGTGGTAAGATTTGGTTCCCCCCTGTTTGTTGATATACCAGACCACCAACATGTTGTCCATCTGGATTGCAATCGCCTCCCGAGATAAAGAGTTGTGAAAGTGCTGCAACGCTAGAAACACCGCTATCAACTCTAGGACATTGATGTGCAAATGGGATTCCATCTCTGACCAAGTACCTTGGACAGTTCTTCCCTGAAACAGCCCCCCCCCTATCAGGGAAGCGTCCGTGGTCACCGTGGCTGAGGGAGGGGGAAGTACAAATGGATGACCTACAGTTACCTGGTGGCTGTTCGACCACCAAAGAAGGTCCTTTTTGCAAGCATTTGTCAGTAGAATCTTGAACAACATTGGAAGCTGTAGATAAGACCACTGGGTGAAAAATAACCATTGAAGTATTCTCATGTACATCCATCCCAGAGTAACCGCTATGAGTGCAGCCGCCATGGTACCCAATAGCTTCAGAACCTGGGAGGCCGGTACTCTTCATTCCATTAGCAAGTGGGACACCTGACTTTGTAGAGAGATTACTCTTGCTTGAGGCAACCTGACCAAGGCGGTGGTGGTGTCTAGATCTGCTCCTATAAAGGAAATATGCTGCGATGGTAATAAAGCAGATTATTTTTAAATTTATGGTTATGCCTAACTGAGAACACAGACTGATTGTGTAATCTCTGGAGAGAATCAGTTGATGCATAGTGTTGGCGGTTAGGAGCCAGTCGTCCAGATACGGAAACACCCGGAATCCTAGACACCTCAGATGAGCTGTAACCACTGCCATGCCATGCACTTGGCGAACACTGGGGGCTGTGGTGAGATCAAAAGGCAGTGCTTGGAATTGGTAGTGACTGGCCCCCAGCCAGAAACACAAATGATCTCTGGATGGTCTGGCCATTTTGATGTGGTAGAATGCATCCTTGAGATCTATAGAGCACATCCAATCGCCCGTTCCTAGAAATGGTAGTATCGATTGAAGCATGACCTTCTGGAACTTTTCCTTCTTGACAAAGGTGTTGAGTCTGTTGAGGTCTAAAATGGGCCTCCAGTCCCCTGTTTTCTGTTGAACTAAAAAAAACCTGGAGTAAGTTCTGGATCCTGTCTGGTCAGCCAGGACTGGCTGGATGACTCTTTTTTCTAGCAGTTTGTGGATTTCTATGGCTGCTTGATGCCGCAGACTGGGTGGAACGTCTGGGATTCTTGTTCGAATAGGACGGGATTCTGAAAATGGAATGATGTAACCTCTGGTAACTATGCCTTGTACCCAAGAATCTGTTGCAATTCCTAGCCAGGTGTCTGGGTACAAAGCCAAGCGACCCCCGACTGCCTCAAGAGCCAGACAGTGGGGCCTCCTTTCAGGAGTGCTGATAGGGCTTGCCAAGGAACTGCTCCCTGCCACCCTGGTTCTGCGGACCCCCTCTGCCACTCGGGTGACATCTTCCGTTATTACCCCCTCGTCTGCCCCTGGAGGGGGGTTCACTACGTGTGTTTTGGAAAGCTCCTTGGGATTTCCAGAACCACATTTTTCCACCTCTCTGCCCTTTGGGGTATGGTCTAGTAGGGGTGGAAAAATGGACTCCTAAAACAGATAGAGTCTTTCCCTCCTGCTCACACCTAGTGAGAGTCTCCTTGACTTTGGGACCAAACAGGGAAGAGCCATCAAATGGGGCGTTGACAAAGGAAGACTGAAGGCTTCCGCAAAGGAGCATAAGTGCATCCAGGATTGCCTCCGCAGAGCTATCGCTGAGCCTGCCGCTCGGCTCGACCCATCGGCTGCATAAGAAATGAGACACATGGACGAGTTCACAATAGAATTAAGGGTGTTAAGCTGTGCCGTCACCTTCTCAGAGACAGCATCATCTGTGTTGCCCTTTGGAGCATCTCCAAGCTCTCTGAGGAGATTTCGTTGAAGATGGGTGAAATGGGTTAAATAGTTAAGCAATCTCATGGCAAATGTCGCAGAACTAACGATGCGTTTCCTGTATCTGTCCATCGTCCCAGAGTCTTTATTAGGAGGATGGACAGAAGAAGAGGTTTCTGACATCTCTTTCTTGGTGGCCGCTGCCACCACCATGGCATCAATGGGAACTCCCTTCGTGAGAGAAGTCCTATATAGGGGGGAGGTGATAAATTTGTTAGGCCTCCAAGGGACTGGTTCCATGGAATCAAGAGACTCCCACGCCCTTCGAGTGACCAAATCCATTAGTTCGTTAAGGGGCGGAGTAACCCAGAAGGTGGAAGGTTCAGACCCAAAGGCCTTCAGGAGCACTGACTCATCCTTAGTAGGGGTAACTGACTGCCAATCACCCCTCTACTTTAGTATTTCCAGGATGTCTGCAAAGGAGACATCCTCCGAGGGGGACCATGGGGACCCTTCTGACTCCTGTAAGTCGGTGTCTGATGTTAGGGATTCCTGAGGGAAATCCAAATACCTCCTCTTGCACAATCACTTTCTGGGGACCTTATAAGTGGGGGCCGTCTGGTGAAGTCTCAGTAGAGCAGGGATCACCCGATGGGGTTACCTGAGGCTCTGGGTCCGACGCTTGGTAGGAACCTGTGATGTAGAGGCAGAACGTGGCCCTTTAGGGGAGGAAGAGGAAAGATTTGAGGATGTGAGGGCCTTAGCAGACATAACCCTCCTCATGGCATCAAAGGACCCGGTGTCTCGACCCAAGGAATCTGCCGGTTCCGAGGAAGATGGCAACCTCCTCGGTGCCGAGACCACAGGCACCGAACCAGAGGATGGAGCCAAGCTCATCTGTGCCAAAACCCTGAGAGGAAGAGTCAGAAGTGACGCATCAGTTCGACCCCCCCCCCCGCAGAACTGACGAGGGAGTGTCGGCACCAAGATTCTTCGAACGGAACCGAAGAAATCAAGGTCAACGTGGCTGAAGGCACTGTGACAGGCCTCAGCTCCGAGGGTTCCACAACCATCAGATCTTCTCCTTCTGGCTCCGACGGCTCAGCTAGCCTCGGAGGAGTAATAACAGCCAATGGGAAAGTCGCAGGCTTCAAAGTCAGTTGGGACGAAGCAGAGAGTAATTTGGCCAAAGCCAGGTGATCTAAGAGCCTCTGCACCACATGGTCCACATCGATGTCTGAAAGGGTCCCTGAAGAATGGGTCAAAGGAGCCGAAGAAGCCACTGACCTAAGGATGGGAGACTTTAAAACCTCTGACACCAGCTCCAGCACTGGGGTTTGGCTCCAAGATATCAGCTTGGTACACGGCTCTGAAGAATGAGGAGCCGGCAACCGCACCTTCACAGAGGTGCTCGGAACTGAGGACTTGAGTTCCGAGGACACCTTTGAAGACTTCAACCCGTTCGAAGACTTGGAGATCTGGTCAGCCTTGTCCAATGCTTCCTGAAAGTCTGGCTTCAGCAGCCCTTTATCAACCAACTTCCTTTGCCTCTCTAATAGGACCCTGCTGCTGAAGGAGTGGCAGATAGAGCAATCCTCTTGTAAATGTACTGACCCCAAGCAATACACACAAACATGGTTATCCATAATGGACATTTTTTGCCCACAGCTACACCTCTTAAAACCTGATTTCTGCTTCTGATCAGACATAATAGCAAGAACCCCTATTATCAGATCCCTGATAAAGAGAAACACTAAAGGCACTAAATTGCAATCCACTGAACAACAATATCTATCTATCTTCTATAGGAATCTAAATATCTATATAAAAAAACACACTAAGAGTAAAGGGATAGGGAACACAAATCGACAGAGCCCTACCAACTAAAACGCAAAGGTAGCACACAATATTAAACTAAAGAAATGGCCAAAGGCCCAAGAGCAATTGCTCCAAGTTCTAAGAAATATATATATATAAACACGCGATAGGCTATATGCCCGAAAAATACCGTTAATATCTATATCTATATTATATATATATATATATATATATATATATACACACATATATACACATACATAAAACTACTCTATGCAGAAAAAAATTTCTAATTTTTTGTCCAAAGACAAAAAAAAAGGTTTACTGGCCCGAGCTTCTCTGAAGATCGTGCGATCCATTGTCAGCAGCAAACTAGATCTGTGGTTAGTCAGAGAGCATCATGGGATAGGGACTGTGCCTCAAGCTACTCAAAGATCTTGAGCTTGGAAAGTGGCTGACTCGGAGCCGATGGATCGGCTCCGAACCCACCACGTGTAAGAACAAACGGCGAGATTGAACAACTTCACATTATTAGTTTATGCTGGTTTGGGTGGAGTCAGGCTGGTATTACTTCTGCCTTGCCAAATTTGGGGAAGGGTTTGGTATAAGGGGTAACTATGAGGGAAGATGAGTAAAGGAGTGCTACGCCACCCCATTTTTTTTGTATCCTGTCATTCCTTAGTATGCGATAGTTGGGTGGTATTAATTCCAAATCTTTTACGTGGGGCTTAAACCAGGTTTCTGAGATGGAGAGAATATGGCTGGTTATGTAGAAGCCAGGCTTGAAGGGTTGGGATTTTGTTACATCGGCTCTGAGCATTTAGAGCTGAGAAGTGGAGGGGTTTGCCTTTTGTTTGGGAGGGATAGGTTTATGTGTCTGGGATTTTTGTGATAGAGGGGCCTGGGTTTGGGTGGATATTTCCAGAGAGAAGGACAGAGATGAGATGTTGGAGGAGATGTTTGGCAAGTTTGGGTGTAATGTACAGGTAACAAGTTTTATGGAATTGAAGGTATTGTATTTGGAAACAATGGATTTAGTGTTAGCTAGGAGTCTGTAGGGGGAATAGTATAAAAGTGTTTAGGGAGTAGAGGTAAGGAGATATCAGAGTAGTAGTGTTTTTGTATATATTTCAACATTGCTGTTATAACCTTAGAAAGTTGTTAGAATAACACAATTTTTCTTAGCATGCATTTTGTGGAAGAAATGAAGTCTGAAAGTCAAACATCTGTCATTATTTAGTGACTTCAGACCTCAGTGATTTGTCAGAAAACCATAAAGTACATGAGGAACAAATCATAAACATGAGGCAAAAATCTGGACATTTAAGAGGTATGATGTAAATAATCAGTCTGAGCTCCAAAATACTAGGCTCAGAAGCAACTACAGGGGGCAGTAGTGACTGGCAGCTTTTGGTTAATGTATCCAGATGATCAGCAGGGCAGTAACTAGATAACTAGATGTAGCTCACTGTAACATAAACCTACGTTTCTAATGTGGTAAAGTGATGGTTGCAGAGGAATGGGTCAGCAATTCCACCAAAGTCACCATATGACCCAGCAGAATGAATCACACTTTATCAATTTGAAAAGCGCAAAAACAATGGATAGAAGAGATATCAAATCTTTGGCCCATGACTTCTAGGATGGATGGTGTGCCCTCTTTAGTTCCACTACTCTTGAAAAGTGATTTACAATTTCCTTACTTTTCACTCAGATTTTTTTTTTTTTTTTTTACAGAATATCTAAAGCTCATAGAGAATAAAACCATTAAATCCAAGCATCCACAACCCCTTTTTCCCATTTTTGCATGTTCGGTCGGGTGGGGGAGCACTTCAACAGTGATAGCCCTGCTTGCTGTAGTTTCTTCCTCACCACTCACTCTCATACCTATGGTCAATTTAGTGTGTCCAATCCACTTACTGTATGTCTTTGGAATGTGGGAGGAAACCCAAGCAAACAGAGGGAGGACATACAGACTCTGCACAGAAGGCACCCCAGCTGAGAATTAAATTGGGAAACCTCTTGCTCTGAAGCAAAAACCCTATCTGCTTTGCCACCCTAATAAAACCATTAAATATTATGGAAAAATTTTGTTGCACCTCGCAATGGCAGCCTGGATCACTGGCCTGGAGGAAGCATCACTGATGCCTGACGTAATGCTGAACAAGAATTTTGTGACCACAAAGGGTCAGATGCAGTCTCTGGGAAAGCTCAGTGCCATTCTGCACTCTGGGCGAGTAGATCTTTTGACTTTCTCATATACAGTTGAACATGAGCTACATGGAGGATTTCTGATAGCATGCATTTTCTGGAAGAAATGAAGTCTGAAACTCAAATGTATGTCACTATTTAGTGACTTCAATGATTTGTCTGAAAACCACAAATTTCACAAGGAACAGATCATAAACATGAGGCCAAAATCTGCATGTTTAAGAGGTATGATGTAAATAATCAGTCTGAGCTTTAAAATACTAGGATAAGCAGTGACACAGAAGGAAGAACGGACTGTGGCAGCTTCCGGTTAATGTGCCACTCTGGGTGAATAGGTTTTTTGACTTTCTCATACAGAGAGATATGTATGTGCTACATAGGAAACAGGGAGGCTATGACATAAGATTTCTTACCTCATAAGATTATCCTGATCAGGAATAAATCTTGCAGCCTACAGCAACTAAAATTAACAATGCCAGATATAGTTAACGCTTTTTATAGGTTCATAGGTAAGTACTAAGCTAGCCTCCTTGTAGGCTATTTTACGCCTAACCAGTTTTTCTTTTGGTTATTGAATTAACCCATTCCATTTGATGTTAGACTGGCCTTACCCATCCCATGGTCAATAATTATATATTTCCTGTAAGAGAATAACTGGAATCATACCACAGATAATCTGAGGGGATCCATGCATGGGATAAAGCATTTAGCAGCTTTTTCTCTGATCAACCTCTGAGTCAATTATGGAAATGGAGGACAGGATGTGTGAGTGTTTGGGGAGGCTTTAGGGAGTAGAATCTCTTGTGGGAAAATATTTAATGCTGTTAAATTTCTTCGAAAATTTAATAAATTGAATAAATTACTCCATATCTTAACTAAACTATGACAGGCCCTTAGATGTTTGCATAACCTTGGGAACATTGGCAGTAGACCAGTCTTTATGCCCTGACACTCCAAGCTGTTCCTTTCACAGCTAACTCAAGTATACAGAAATTCTAAATAGTTTATTTCTAGGTGGCACAGTGTCTGAAATGTGGTGTACTTCAGAAACAAAAGCAAAAAATGATTACAGTTATCTTTAAAAATGATTTATAGATCGTCTATGTACTAGAAATGTGTGATACAGAGGGTTCAAATCCCACTGTTACAAACTTTGTCTCAGAAACAAAAAAGTAAGAGAAGTGCTGTATATGGTAAGTCAGGACTGCATTAATACTCTACTAATGCCTTAAATCCATGAGTGTTTTCTCAAGCCACTTCAATTATTTTCTTAACTATTATACTGTATGGTATTTAGTACATTCAAACTGAAAAGTAATTGCAGTTTTAATACTGCAATCTTCAGTGCCAAAGAGTTGGACTCCTTCATAACAACTGTATTTTTTAAAGTACAGTTTCCGAGTCTGATTCAGAGAGCAAGAGTCTAGCAGTATTAACAAACCATCTGTAGCTGATAGCAAAAGTTTCTGTCATACCAAGATTAGTGTTGCAGAGAAAATAATGATTGTACAAAGTTACAAGAAAGATATTTCTTCTACATTGTGAGCACTTTCAGTTTTCTGAGTTTCAAGTACAGTTGTGAAAGCTGCACTCACAAACAGCACGTTTGCTGTTACTGCTGCACAATGATACAGCACCTGGCCAGCTTTCCAAAGCTCTAACCCCCTTCACACAGTTACTGTGGCTGCCTAATGGCTAAAACCTTCTGGAGGGAAGTATAAAGTCATCCTGAAACAACCACAACTATTGTAACCAATAAGAGCTTACCACAACCAAACAGCTACAATTTTAACAATAAAACAAGGGGGGTGGTGGGTGGTTGTGGTTACTCCTGAAGTGAAGAATTCCAACATCTTCTGTTATGGATAAGTGCAACTTACACAACTGAACTATGTTCAGAATTCTCACTGAACACAGTTCAGTTGTGTAAGTTGCACTTATCCATAAACTACAGTTGTGTACCTATATAAATATAAATGTTCGAGTGTATTCACTGTTGCAGTCATTACAATTGGGTTATCCTGCTGGCAGGCTACCCGCAGTCGGCCTGAGTTCCAAAGTCTAGGTCCGGTGTCGGTTGCTGTCGCCTCTTCCCTGACGTCAGTGCGCCAGGGGTATATAAGATGCAGCCGATGCCATTTTCTTCAGTTTTTCTTGCCCCAGATGTTAGGTGCCCCTAAAATGGTAGGCTGAATAATACCAATAAGCATGCATGCACAAAAACAACTTTTCCTTCATCTACAAGCAAATACACCACATAGGTTGTAGAGTAGAAAAGTACAGTTAGGTCCCAGCAAAGAAGATAAAGGGGGATGGTGGGAGGGAACCTGGACTGCAACAGTGAATACATTTGAACATCTACATTTATGGTAGGTACACAACTGTACTATGTTCATCGTGTTTCACTGTTGCAGTCATTACAATTGGGTTGAATCCCAAAGTTAAGGTTGGGAGGCTGGAGCTAAATAGGATTAGGAGAGGCTATAAGGCCCTGCAGAACTGCAGTGGCAAAGCCTGCTCTGGATTTAGAGTAGAGAGGTAAGTGATAGTGCTTTGTAAAGGTATGCACTGAACTCCAAGTTGCAACCTCTAAGATGTCCTTGGTTGGTACTTCTCTGAGGAAGGCTGCTGAAGTGGCTGCTGCTCTGGTAGAATGTGGCCTAATGTCCTTAGGCACTGTTTTGCCATGCTGTGAATAGCAGAAACGAATGCAATGGCCTATCCACTTTGAAATAGTCCGTTTTGAGATAGGCTTTCCTTGTGATGCTGCAGCATATGCCACTAGAAGTTGGTCAGTCTTTCTGAAAGCTTTAGTTCTGTCCAAGTAGAAGCGTAGCTGTCTGTGAATGTCCAAAGAATGCAGAATTTTCTCACCTTTATTCTGTGGGTTTGGATAAAAAGTAGGCAAATTAATTGCTTGGTTAAGGGCCACACTGGGCACTACCTTAGGCATAAATGTAGGGTTTGTCCTCAGCTAAACCCTGTCAGGATGGAAAATGATAAAAGGTTCCACAGCCATGAGTGCCTGTAACTCTGAGACTCTTCTAGCGGAGGTTATTGCTAGGAGCAGAGCTATTTTCCATGATAAGAATTTTTTGTCAGCTGCAGAGGCTGGCTCAAATGGAGGCAGTGTGAGTTTTTCCAAGACATAGTTGAGGTCCCATGCAGGTATTGGTGCTCTCCTTGGAGGTCTTATGTTTTTGGCCCCTCTGAGGTACTGCCTCAGTAATGGATGAGAAAAAAATAGATGTATCTGTATTGTAATGAGCTGAAATGGCAGAGGCATGAATTTTAATTGATGAAAAGGAAAGGCCTTTATCCAGCATCTCAGTTAAGTATTGCAAAATCTGAGGAATATTTGGAACAATCGTGTCAATGCCTTGTGCTTGGTTCCAAGCACAGAATTTCTTCCATTTGTCTGCATAAGATTTCCTGGTGTTAGGCCTCCTGGCCTCCAAAATAACATCCATCACTGCTTTAGAAAGAGGTGTGCCTCGAGAGGCTATATTATCTGCCATGCTGCCAGGTTTAAGGTTTTGAGTTGGCTGTGCAGTATCTGGCTGTCTTGTTGGGTCAATAAGTGAGGAATTAGAGGTAATGTCCAGGCTGAGCAGTGAGACAAGCTCTTGAGGATTGGGTACCAGTGCTGGCGGGGCCAGTCTGGGGCAATCAGTATCATTTTTGGTTTCTCTTGTCTGACCTTGAGGAGTACCTTGGGGAGGAGAGGCAGAGGAGGAAAGGCATATACTGTTAGATTTTTCCAGCTGAAAGATAGAGCATCCACTTTCCATTCTTGCTTGTGATAAGTCCTTGTGCAGAATCTTTGTAGTTGTGAGGGGAGGCAAATAGGTCTATGTCCGGGCATCCCCAGGTCCTTGTTATCATGCTGAAGACTTGTGGATCCAATTTCCACTCGTGGGGATCCATTAGATTTCTGCTTAGTTCATCTGCCAGAGTAGTTTTCCTTCCTGGCAGGAATTGAGCTTGCAGATGTACTTGGTAAGTCAATGCTGTGTGCCACAAGTTCATGGCTAGCCTGCAGAGGGGGTAGGAATGTATGCTTCCCTGCTTGTTTATGTACCACATGACTGTAGCATTGTCCGTCTTTATTAGTAGTTGTCCTGGACGAAGTTGATCCTTGAAGGCTGTTAGGGCATTCTGAACAGCTAGCATCTCTTTTTGATTGATATGTAGATGCATTTGACTTGCGGACCATGTGCCCTGAATACATCTTCCTGCCATATGGGCCCCCCAGGTGTAATCTGATGCATCTGTTGTCAATGTCTGCCTGGCTGTGGGTAAGGTGAATGGCTGTCCTGTGTTGTGCTGACAGGCTTTTGCCCACCATTGAAACTCCTGTTGCAGGCAGGGAATGAGGGTAATTATTGTTTCCAGGCTGTGGCAATGTTGAGTTCAAACACTTTTTAGATACCATTGAAGTTTCCTCATATGCAGTCTTGCATATGGAATTAGCAGAATGCAGGATGTCATGAAACCCAAGGCCTGCAGAATTTGTCTTGCAGATAACTGGGTCTTTGTTGCCAACATTTTGAAATAAGTAGTCAGTTGTCTGTGTTTGTCTGGCATGAGATAAGCCATCTGGGCAGTTGTAGTTAAGCTTGCACCCAGGAATATTACCTCTTGAGAGGGTACGAGTTTTGATTTCTTCTCGTTTACTGTGTACCCTAGACTTGTCAGTAATCTTTTTACAAATGCCAGATGCTGTAGTAGAATGTCTTTGTTCTCCGCTTGAATAAGGCAGTCGTCCAAGTAAGGATACATTTGTATTCCTTTGTCTGCAAAATGCAATTACTGGTGCCAGGCACTTTGTGAAGACCCTGGGTGCAGTAGATAAGCCAAAGGGCAGTGCAGAGAATTGGTAGTGCATTGAGACAGCTTTGAATCTGAGGTATCTTCTGCATGTTTGTCTGACTGGGACATGCAGGTATGCCTCTTTTAGATCTAAAGTCACAAGCCAAGCCTTCTTGCCCAACATGGGCAGAAGCTGCTGTAAAGTCAACATTTTGAATTTTGGAATATCCAGACGTGTTCAGAATAGAAAGGTCCAGTATTGGTCTCCAGGTTTTGTCTTTTCTGGGTACCAAGAACAGTCTTGAATAGAATCTGTGACCCTGCTCTTGTTCTGGTACTTGTTGAATGGCCCTCATGTCCATGAGGGATGAAACTTGTTTATGTGCCTCTGCCCATTGATTGCATGGCAGGTCTGGCATACCATTTTGTCTTGGCAGGATGTGAAACTGGAACCTGTAGCCTTGTGAAACTATGTTTAGAACCCATTTGTCCTGGGTGATCATGTGCCAATTTTGTGGAAAAAGCGATAGCTTTCCCCCCAAAGGGGCTGTCAAAAGATAAGTGCTTGGTGCTGGAAGTGGAAAGTCATTGCGACTGTTTCCTGTATGGCTGTGATTTTTCCTCTCCGCTCTTGGAGGAAGAAGCACCCCACTGTTTAGGCCTGTATGAGCCTTGGGGCTGTGATCTGCCTCTGGGGCATCTGTATCTGTCCCTTTATGGTCTGAGACTGGAAAGGACCAATTTTTTGTAGGCCAGTTCCTGCTAAATTTGGGAGGCTGTACCTGCAAGAAATCCTTGACTGTTTGCATAGATTTAGCCTTGTCCTCCATTTTCTTCAATACGTCTTCTGCTTTAGCACCAAAGTATCATGCTGTAAAGGAGCGTCTAATAGTTTTGCTTTAACAAGATCCTGCAAATTTTGTTCTTTTAACCAAGCATGCCTCCTAATGACAGAACCTGTAACAGTGGCCCTGCAGGAGGCCTCAAGAGAATCAAAACCACATTGCAAAGTATGCTTTCCAACTTGTTCAGCTGCATGCAATAAATCCAGTATTTCTTTATTGTCTGCACATTCTGCATTTACTGGCATTTTCTGTTTAAGCAAGGATATAAGATATTGCTGATACTTAAGCATATGGAATTGGCAATTTAAAGCTCTTACAGCCAAGGCAGCAGAGGTATAAATCTTTTTTGCCCCATCTGTCGAGGGTCCTAGAATCCCTATCAGAGGGAATAGGGTTTTTTGCAGTAGAAGCCTTGACCCCTTTGGGACCCTGAGAGATGGTTTCTGGGTCAGCTGCAGGGTTCTTATAGAGAAATTTATGTGAATCAGGAACCCTGTAGTATCTGTCAAGCTTAACAGGGGCTGGTGGTAAAGAGTCTGGAGAAAAACTGGACTCTGTAGAAACATCATCTACAATGTCTAAAATAGGCGGGATAGCAAGGGGCCTCTGTTGGGGCAATAAAAGGAAATCTCTGAGCCTTTTCTTGGATTCTGAGTAATCTTGGCTCTCCCAGTGAAAATGTTCCCTCACAGTATGCAGTGTTTCCCCAAAAGAATAATCTTCAGAAGGAGAGGCTGAAGGGATAGATTCTTCAGCATCAGAATCCTCATAGGGAGGAATAGAGTAATCCTATTCAGAGGAGGAATCAGAGAAAATGGAAACCTGGTCTGAAGATTCATATTCTAACTCTTGCCTAGGCCTCTTTTCAGGAGGGGGATGGGAACCCCTGATCAAAGTAATAAGGTCTTCGGCCATTTTAAGCATCTGTTTTTTAGGCATGGAGGCCTGTCCAGGTGAATGTTGTACTTGTTTCTTTGTCTTTAGAGTTGCTTTAGTCTTTGTCTTTGTAGCTGAAGTAGGTTTCACATATAGGTTCATAGGTTCATACTAGGCTATCTGCCCTAGGGCATTTATAAGCCTAGCCAGAGTTTGTTTGGCTTTCACCACCCATTTTAAATTAATTTTGCTATGCCCTTGTTCGAGGTTAGTATACTGTGCCTCTGTCTAACAGTGACACAGAAGTGATACCCGGGGTAAACCTACGATCTCCCATCCACTCATCAAGATTCCTCTTGAAGAGAGTCAATGAGGGACTCTGCCTAACCTGAACTGGGATTTTATTCCAGAGTGAAGGGAGCCTCTGGGTTATGAATCTGTCCCTCCAGCATGTCCTATTTACATATAACTGTGTAGGCCTGAAAACACCCTCAGAAACCGATGCCTGCTCAGCGGCTCCGGCCCCATCTGAGGGAATAGTTTCCGAGTGTCCAATACCTTGAGTTTCCAGAGGCCCAGTCGACTCCACATGGGAGTCAGAAGCGGCCTGTGGCTCTGAGGTAGCGGGCGTCAGGGGCTGTGAAAGCGCCTCACTGAGAACAGGCGAACCAGCGACAGGCCTAGAAGAAGCCTCGTCAGTTTTGGATCTCGGATGCCTGTCCTTTTCTTTTTCTTTTAGTTTTTTGTAAATTCCGGTAGTCGGCTGATCCAACGGCATTATATAATTAAAATCGTCTGCCAAAGTAATGAAATGCAAAATCGTACCGACGCTTAATCGTGCGTTGGTTAAATCTAGCACAAAACCGACAACTAGCAACGTTATGGTCAAGGCTTAGGCAAGGAATACAGAAAGAATGAAAATCCTTATAAGGTATTTGCTTCCCACAAGAAATACAGTTATTAACTATTTTTGACATCGGTTTGGAGCAAGAAAAAAGTTTCCCCAATGGGGTACTTAGCTTTAATGAAGACTTCGGATCTGAAATTCGAATTTGAAAACTTCAGGAGTCTGCCGACCGGCACTTGCAAACTGCTTTTGCTTTGGGTACCGCATGGCAAGAAAGACTGAAGAAAATGGCATCGGCTGCATCTTATATACCCCTGGCGCACTGACGTCAGGGAAGAGGCGACAGCAACCGACGCCGGACCTAAACTTTGGAACTCAGGCCGACTACGGGTAGCCTGCCAGCAGGATAACCCAATTGTAATGACTGCAACAGTGAAACACGATGAACATCAGAAGATGTTGGAATTCTTAGCTTACTCAACCTGGAAGGAGGAAAGATAAGGGTCCAGGAGTCCCTGGAGAACAGACCTTACACAAAGCCTATTCTGGACCTAAAGAAGAAATCCAGTTTGCACTGCTTAGTAAATGAATGGATGGAGGACCAAGTAGTTGCCTCTATAATGCTTCTATAGTCCACCCCTTTCCAATATGCTACTGAAGATGCTATGGCCCTGGTAGAATGTGCCCTAACCCTGCCTGTAATGGTTGGGTCATGGTGGGAACAACAAAACACAACAGCAGAGGACAACCATCTAGAGATAGTCTGTTCAGACATGGGTTGGCCTTTCTTAGTACCAGTATAGGAAATCAACTTAAAAATATCCCTAGGGCACTAAATCACAGCCAAATTCCAGAAAGCAATCCTTAGTGGGACAGTAAAGAAGGAACTTGTACTGACTTGCTTGAAAAGCCAGTATTCTAAAGTGACATACTAATGTTTTCCACAAAAAAATATATATCAGTAAAAACACCTTAAAATATCAATTGTGTGTGTGGAAAGGGTCCCCAAATGGGGCTTATCTGTCAGACAAGAAGCCTTGGCTGAATGCTGCATCAGAGAAGTCACAGAACATGCATCTACACAAGATGCTAAGAAAGTAGTCACTCTGGCTTCAATTATACATCACTCCAAAAGGGATTAACCTATAGGTAGCTAGGGTGACTCTTTGGCTGGAGCTCAGGAAGCTGGATGGTTGCTGGAGCCTTGGCAGGATTCAACCCATACGCAACTGTAGCAGTGATAATGATAAACATCTGTATGCATGCCTAACTTGTCTTAAAAGGCAAACAGTTAAAAAGCTGCAAGTCCAGGTTTCTCCTTACAAACTGTGTTACACTAAACTGTGTCATGGTTTAAAATGGTTTGTGTTTCATCTTAAACATATTTGCCTGGAAATAAGACTCTTACTAATATTATGACATTTATTAGGGATTTTGGTATGAACACACAACATTTGACATCATCACTGCATTAATATAGCTCAGAATGTTATGTGAGTAGTTTAGTTTCAGACCCATTAGTGCTGCAATATTCTGACAGATTCTGATTTTTTTTATTAATTCTGTTTGTAAGAGGGTTGTCACCCCCTTAACCCCCTCCCCCACTCACCTTCTTGAAAAAACAGCAACAGCATTAAGGGTCCCCTTATGACTGAAACAATCTGCCTGTCTCTTTCCTTAGTCACCTCTTTTACTGTGGAGCCTGGAGTATGTACAGCTCCTAACAGCAATGTAGGCGGTACAGCATCTAATAACTACTACAAAGAACATCTTTTTATAACATCACTTTTTATTTTGCACCTCACAGTTACAGGTTTTCCAACGGTTCCACATAACCACTGAGATTTTAGACAGTTATCATCCTAATTCTAAACTGTAGTCATCTTAAGCCTAAAACAAAGTTTCTTAAGTATCATGGGCATTTGATTCAAGACGTCATAGAAAAAAATGTAATAATCAATAACTATTTTAATTTTAATCAATTCTTAAACTCAAAAGCATCCAGTTAAGTGACACTTTTGTGGTAAGCTTATGGTATAGTTAATAAATCTGTAACTAAAAGTCAGAGGTTCAGATAGTCAGTTAAGTGTCCTTTCAGAGCAAATTTGCAGTTTAATTGCTCACTAGTGAAATAATACTTCACTTTTGCCCAAGGAACTTCGAACTTCACAAGATGTTTTTAAAGCTACTGTAAAGGAAGATAATTGCAAATTGCAAATGCTAAAGTCAAATGAAATGCATGACAGCACTGCCTATACTGTGAAAGGTCCAATGAAGCATGACAGCACAGCCTGTAACAAATACCTACAACTAAAAAGACATACCAGAATGAAAACAAACAAAGCTAAAGCCTCATATTTTAGATGTATACAGCACACTCATCTGATCCACCTTAACTCTTATGGAGAACCATAAAATAAATCAGCTCCCTTAAAGTTTTTCCAAAGTCTAAAAACTTGGCAGTAACTAACCTCACCTCCCTAAACAAATTTACCTGAATCTAGGCACCCCTTCACCCCAAACTTTCTAATCATTTGCTAATTCTACCCCAACCCAGACCTCCATTTCACATTATCAGTATACTTCCTTTATGTATAAAAAGTCCATCTCTGTTAAAGAAAAAAAAGTAAAATAACTTCTTAACACTAATTTTTCCTATAAACAATTTCTATCAAGTTATTCATCCAAAGTACTACAATTTGGTGAGAAACAATAATGCAAATAACTTTCATATATCCATAACCTTATACCCACTGTCATTCGGCACAGCTTCAAATAGAAAATCATCACCTCCATCACTAAGGACAATCCTGCCAAATGTCTTCAGATCCATATCCAACACATGTCCTCTTGAAAATATCCTTTACCAAAAATAACAGAATATATATACACATTTACAACACTTTCAGACAGACAGCACAGATTCAGGGCAAAATATAGCCCCACCACAGCAGTCTTCCTCTTAACAGACCAAATAATTTCTAATATGGAGCAGGCCTTTTTTTAAAAGAAGCCATGCTTCTAGATTAAAAAAAAATGACAATATCAACCATGATCTGCTTCTACACAAACTAAGATTCATGTGGTTTCTCTGAAAGTATATGGTTATGGTTCAAGAGCTATCTTACAAACAGAAGTTTATTCATAGAGTCCTTGGGCCACCACTTTTTACAATTTCACAAAGCTATGTCCTAGGTAAACTTATCTTCCTCTTGTTTATCAAAGAAACAACCCACTGACCTACCACAGACAAACCTAATACTCTGTGCAGACAATATTGTTCTGACTACTCCCAGAAACAAGCTACCTTTGCTAGAAAAAAACACTTCAAACTGACGCTGCACGGTTATGGAACTAGCTCACTACTAATTATCTACAGATTAACACCCTTAAACCAAAAGTTATGCTCATCACCCCCGAAGAATGAAATCAGACCAACTCTTTCCAACTCACTAACAACAGTCTTAATGGCCTACCCCTTCCTGCGTCAAGAAACAAGGGTATTCTTAGAAAACAAACTCTTTACTCTTGATTCTTGGGTTGCTCAACAATCTCAAAAAGTACAAAACTAGTTAAACCTCAACTACAATTTTTCTAGACTTCTTACACAAGCAAGCAGAATAAACACCGCAATAAAGGCTCTCAGATTGGAATATGGACTTCCTAAATTTGCATTTAATACCTTTCTCAACACTTTCACACTGCAGAAGACTGAAAATACATCTACCCATCCAGCCCACAGGAACAAACGTCATTGTGTATAAAAACAAATTGACTTTCTATTACACAGTGCAAATTTCCTTATGAGCTCTACTATGAATCCTATTCTCCTATTAATAAATTAAAAACTCACTCTGCTACTACTTTTCTTAGAAACCATGATACTTTACTACTCTAAGCCTCCCCCAAGCACATAAAGCCTTCTCCAAGCACACTGACTATTGGGGAAAATGCAGTTTCCAAAATTCCGCTAGCCGCCAGAGGAAATCAGGGAAATTACCAAGCTCTCTATTACCAAAGTGATTGAAAAGGGTTAACTTGTTCACCTGGTTAACAAGCATAAATAAACAAACAATCAAACATGCTTTGTCTATTAATAAAACGTTATTCATTTTCTCAGAAATAAATGTTGCTTCATGTAATAAAGCTGTCCAGAGAGTTTATGGGGATACCTCCACCTATCCCACACAGAAGAGTAACTGACTTGAAGCATCAAATATTTTAATGACAAATCTGGGGAGCCTGCAAAAAAAAATTAGGAGTTATGTACTTGCCTCAGTGAGTATATGGGAAACTATTTTTAATCATAACCATAAGAGAAAATACCCAAATATAGCAACAATTTCTGAACAATACTGAGTATTTGACAGTACAGTGGTAGGCAAAGGAAAAATTTAAGATTTTCTAGACAGAAGTCTAATAATACAGCAATGTTACCTTTCTTTTTCTGTGAGCTTTCCACAGCTGATGCCTTTCTCAGTTTATTTCTAGCGGTAACCAATTGGCTGCTATCAAAGAACTGTTGGGTAGGTACCCCAAGTGGTTTTGGGACCCCTGTGTCTTCTGGTTGATGCTGCTTCACAGGACTTTCTGCTTTCTGCAGGGCAGTTTCCAGATCTTCACTTGTTAATGGAGTTGGAGGAGGTGGTGGTGGAGGTGGTGGCGGTGGTGGTGGTGGTGGTGGTGGTGGTGGTATTGACAGCAGCAGTGAATGAGGCCCTGAGGAGTTATCTTCCTCTGCGATTGTTTCTTTACAGCTCAAATTCGGAACAAATGCAGTTTGAGAAAAATCCAAAGGTAAGACTTGGGGAGGTAAAGAAACACATTCACTCTGCACAGCACCCCTGACATTCTGACTTCCAGGCTTACGCAGGTACGCTCCTAATGATACCTCATCAGCTGTGTCATGTATCTGCATGGTCACATGAAGACTATGAGGCTGATCCGCTGATGGCGTAGTGGTTCCACTTCTCCGTCTACCTAGCGGCAATCGAAGTCTGGTTGACTTAAGTACAACTTGCCCAGAATACCTCTGAAAAACATTTTTAACATAAAATTAATTTTGACTGACCTTCTGGGGGAAATGGTGATAAAGGACTGGGCACTACATCATTACGCTAATAATACAGAAGTGGAAACAACATTATGTTTTATTTTTAAAGTTTTCTTTCTCCTTACTTTTACAATGAGGAAAATAACCAAGGATTAGCATGTCTAACTTTCTAGCAAAGGTATACAGTTACAGCCTTCCAAAAGTTTTAGCAGCTTTAAGCTAAAAAAAAGCAGCAATAAAGTATACAAAAATATAAAAATAAGATAAAAAATACAAAACATAAAAGGATACAAGGCTTGCCTTACATGGACAGACTCAAAGTCCTGTCACTATATTTGGTATCCTGTTCACTATATTTGGTATCCTACAGACTACTAAGAGGTGAATATCTTGAAACTTTTTTTTTTAAACTGGGTAGGGCTACACAGAAATGCAATTATGCAACCCTTGGATAAGATTCTCTTTACCCAAGAATCGTGTGTGATAGTCATCCAGTTTTGAAGTTGAAGAGACAAGTGTCCCTTGATTGACTCCAGAGGGGAGTAGGCAGGCAAAGTTTCAGAAACGTTGAAAGGGCTTATCAAAGAAGGGACCTTTAAACCCTTTAGTATGTGAATTCCCTCTTGCCTCTAGAGTGGTGTCTATTGGAGCCCCCCAGGGTTCTGATGGAAGTGGAGTCAAAACAGAAAGGCTTGGATTCCTGAACCAGAGGTGCTTACCTCCCTTCTGATTCTTGCAGAAGTACTGCTGTGGATTAGAAAAATGAACTCCAATGACAGAAAGCATTTTTCCCTCTTTCTCGCCAAAGAGAAACGACACATCATTAATAACAACGTCCTAAGTACACAATCAGTGGTGAGGGATTTGGGCACCCAGGTTGATAGCAACCTGACTTTTGACTACCATGTTGCTTCCGTTGTATGGAAAGCGTTCTACATGGCCTACCTCACAAGTAAGAGTATCTCATCAAAGGACAAAGAAGTCATAAGATCCATGTATTTTTACCTTATAAGACCAATTATTGAGTACAATGCCCTCTTCGGCATGTACCTTGCAAAGCACATGCAGCAGCTGGAGAGACCACAGAGGTTCCTCACCAGGAGAATCCAGGGTCTCAAACATCTACCCTCCCCAGATAGGCTAAAATCCCTGTCCCTCTACTCAGTTTCATACAGACTCCTCAGAGGTGGCCTCTGTCTGGCATACAGAGCAATCTCACCCCGCCTTGATTGGACTGCTGTATATTCGCAAATCAAGCTCCGCTCAAGCAACCCGTACGTGCGACCTCAACCTGGTCTGTGATATCAATAGGACTTGTTAGTGGGACAGATTTGTCTCCCAGAAACTCCCCCATCTGTGGAACAAACTCACTCTCCACATCAAGCAGCGTACCCTCATCATCCGTTTTTAACAGCAACCTAGATAAATGTATGGGAAACAGAAAATACACTCCTGGGATTCCGCCGGTGCCTCTACTGGACAGGGGCTCTGTCTAAACATGGGATAAACTCTTGGGTAGGTTTATAAGGGCCTCAGGGCCAATAGCCTAGTAACCTCCTATGACCATAGGAAGCATTCAGACAGGATGCTTTAAAGCTGTCCAAGAAATCACTGCTACTCTAGATGCACAACTGCCGGCATTAATTGCATGTCTCATTGTGACACTGCTGATGGACAATATAGTAGCCAGGTGAGTTTCCATGTTCTTCCTAATTTTAGCATTTAGAAGACCCCTGAGGGAATTTAATACCTCCTTTGCTAGTTCCTTATGGAACCTAGTAATGAGTATGCCCTGAGGGAAAACTTGAATGAAGAATAAATCCAGTTTACTGAAATGGTTCACCACTCTGAACTCCCTCTTAGGTAGATGGACAGACCATTGTGCACACCTCCAACAGCTCTTTTTAAGTATCTGCTGTAATCACAACTGAAATAATAAGAGATCCTTTACTCCCGTGTAGATGATCCTTGCCAGGGTACAAGCACCTTATCTGGTTTGCAGGGGAATGGTTTCTCCACATCAGGATCCAGACAAACCCTCTGCAAGACCACATCAATGAAGTGATCAGCAAAAGGAACCACCCAGGAAGTTGATGAGTCAGCTTTGAAAAACACCTCCTTATCTGGGGAATGGATATCAGTGTGACAGTTACCTCTGTCTCCATAATTCCATTAACTCACCAAAGTGGTATCCGCAGAGGAGTTCTATGGGACCCTTCCACTTCATCAAAAACAGTGTCCTTGGTGAGAGACTCCTGAAGAATGTCCAACTGCTTACTTTTGCACTTACACTTTTTGTTCTTTTCAGGTGAGGGCTGAGCTGAAGAGGTAGATGTGTCTTTGGCTTCTTTCGGAAGTAAAGGATCAAAGCTAGGAGAAACAGGTTTTCCTTGGAAAGAATGATGACTATTGAGGTATACAGAAACATTGGGTAGTCTAGAGGGGAACCAAGGTATCTGACATCCCCTTCCCTTGTAGACTGGTGTTCCAAGATCCTCTCAAAAGCTACGAACACAAACATCAGACCCAGTGGCACTGAGGGAGGTGCCCTCTAATCTGACTCAAAACCAATGTAGAAGCATCAGAAGAACGCATCCCTGGTTCCTCTGGCTGGTACAGAAGCAGAGAAAGGCATTGAGATGTCAAGCACAGAGGCACATGGTGACAAGGACAGACCTGAACATGCCAAAACTGACTCTGAACCCAGGTGGCCAGTGCTGACCTCTCGGCTTCAGGACCTACTAGGCTTCAAAAATTTCAGAGCAGACTGGATCAGAGGAACTGTCAACATTAAAGAATTAGAAGTTATGTACTCACCATAATGTTCCATCTGAGTAGGTGTATTCATTTGCCTGCAACCTGTGGGTTATGGATCCGATATCGGATCCGAACCGGCATGGTTTACCAGCTATGGATCCAAGCTCTCAGCTCCTCCCCTCACCCATAATGCCCTGCTCTACCCTCATGACCTCAAATCGAGTTTGCCAACAGCAAGAACACCCTGAAAGGAGCAACACACCATATGCAGGAAACTGAAAGGCCAGGGGGATAGGAGGGCGAGATGGTTGCAGACAAATGAATACACCTACTCAGATGGAACGTTATGGTGAGTACATAACTTCTAAATCTGAAGTAGGAAATTCATTTGTCTGCAACCTGTGGGACAGAGTCCCCAGCTACCTGAATCTTGGGCGGCCATCATGGAAGGATATTCGAGCACCGGAGCCAAAGGATGCTCTACCCCTAGATGCAAGATCCAACTTGTAGTGGGAAATAAAAGTATGAGATGAAGCCCACGTGGCTGCTGCACAAATATCATCTAGAGGAATCCTAGCCTTAAAGGCTGCCGAGGTAGAGACTGACCGGGTTGAATGGGCGTATACACCCTCCGGTGCGGGCCTTCCTGAAGCTTGATAAGCCAATAAGATACATTGTGAAATCCAGCGAGACAGAGAGACTTTAGAAATTGGCTTGCCCAAATTAAATTTAGCAAAGGAAATGAACAACTGGTCGGATTGCCTATGGCCAGCCGTTCTGTTTAGATAAAATCTAAGTTGCCTGTGAACATCTAAGGAGTGAAGCTTGTATTCACCTTTGTTTTCATATTTAGGAAAGAAAACAGGGAGGTTAATGGATTGATTAATGTTTGCTTCAGAAGCTACTTTAGGAAGAAAGGACGGGTTGGTCCTGAGGTAAACACGGTCCGGATGTAAGACCAAGTAAGGAGGTTTAGCTGATAATGCTTGGAGTTCTGAAACTCTCTTGGCCGATGTAATGGCTACTAAGAAGGCAGTCTTGAATGACAAGAATTTTAGATCTACCGTAGCCGCTGGTTCGAAGGGGGGGGGGGCGGTCAAGGCCTAGAGAACTAAGGAAAGGTCCCAGGGAGGAACCGCTTGTTTTACAGGGGGCCTGAGAAGGAAAGTACCTTTAAGAAAAATTTTACACAACTTGGCTGACATGAGTGGACTGGAGTCATGACCAATGTGATAATGTGAAATTGCCGCAAGTTGTACTTTGACTGTGGAACTGCTGGCACCATCGTTAAACAGAGTGGTTAAGAAATCAAGCACTAAAGGGAGAGGAACTGTGAAGGGGTTCAGGCCTTGCTGCTCCGCCCACAAAGAAAACCGTTTCCACTTGCTACGGTAGACTTTCCTAGTGGACGGTTTATGAGCTGCCACCAGGATTGCCTTAACAGGGGACGAAATACCGGGAGTCCTGATCAAGAGTGGAACTGGAGCAGCCAAGCGGTCAGCTTCAGGTTGTCCAGGTTCGGAGGAGATAGGCAGGATAGATGAGATATGAGATCCGGAATGGGATCTAGAATCCAAGGGGGATTCACCGAGTGAGACCTTAGGAAGGGGAACCAGATCTGTCGAGGCCAAAACGGAGCAATGAGAATCATTCTGCAACCCACCCGAGAGGCTTTCTGAAGAACTTGGAGCATCAGAGGCAAGGGTGGATAAGCATACAGAAGACCGGGTGGCCAAGCATGCACCAGAGCGTCTCTTGGGGAACCTCCTGGAGGAGGTATCAGAGCGAAAAAACTGTCGCACTTGGTGTTTGAGGGAGAGGCAAAAAGATCGCATGAAGGAGTTCCCCACCGTGCGAATATGTGTTCCGCTACTTGAGAGTTGAGAGACCACTCGTAAGGGGTCAGAATGGTGCGACTGAGCTTGTCCGCCAGGATGTTGGACCGACCCGGAATGTGCGTTGCTAATAGAAAGCGGTTGGTGGAGATTGCCCATTCCCAAACTCTCATGGCTTCTCGACAAAGAGGGTAAGACCTCGTTCCTCCTTGCTTGTTGATATACCAGACAACCGACATGTTGTCTGATTGAATCGCAACTGTTCCCAAGGGAAGAAAGTCCTGAAGTGCTAGCAACGCTAAGAGCACTGCTCTCATCTCTAGAACGTTGGTATGCAGTAAGGTCTCTGAATCGTCCCACGTGCCTTGGATGGTCCGGCCCGCAAAATGCCCCCCCCACCCGAGGCGGAGGCGTCCATGGTCACCGTGGCGAGAGGGGGAGAAGCACAAAATGGGCGGCCTCCGTGGAGATCTGGGGAGTGAAGCCACCACAGGAGGGACCGCTTGCAAGCCTTGCTTATCGCAATGGGATGATGCATAGGAAGAGCAAGGTACGACCACTGTACTAAGAGAGTCCACTGGAGGATGCGCATATTGAGCCTGGCGAGAGGAAGAAGTGCTATAGCAGACGCCATGGACCCTAGAGCCCTCAGGACCAACTCCGCCAGAACAGAACTTGAGTGGAGAATGGCCCGCACCTGGAGCTGCAGATTTTGAACTCTGTCCGCAGTGAGGAAGGCTTTTAAACTCCTTGTGTCTAACCTGGCCCCTATAAAATCTAAGAGCTGTGTGGGCTAGGTTGGATTTCTTCGTATTTATAGTGATGCCCAGATTGGGAGCAAGATGGAGAAAGGAGTCTCGCGCCAAAAGTAGTAGATGCCTTGTTGTGGCGGTAAGGAGCCAGTCGTCCAGGTAGGGGAAGACCTGCAACCCCTGAAGCCTCAGGTGGGCCGCTACCACTGCTAATACTTTGGTGAACACCCTGGGGGCTGTGGTGAGACCAAAGGGAAGGACCCGGAACTGGTAGTGACTGGCTCCCAGCCGGAAGCGGAGAAACCTCCTGGGCGCCTGTCCATTAGGATGTGGTAGTACGCATCTTTGAGGTCTATAGAGCACATCCAGTGATTTTCTCCCAGAAGGGGGAGAATAGATTGTAGAGTGACCATTCGGAATTTTTCCTTGGGAACTGCCAGGTTCAAGAGAGAAAGGTCTAAATTGGTCTTAGATCCCCGTCTTTTTTGGCACTAAAAAGAACCTGGAGTAGAACCCTGATCTGATCTGGTCTGGGGGGATGGGCTGGATGGCTCTTTTCTTTAGCAGATGGCCAATTTCTGCCAAAGCGGCCTCCGGTTGACCGGGTGGAACGTCTGGGAGGGACTTCAATTTTGGTAAGTGACGAAAAGGGATACGGTATCCTCTGGATATGATCTGGAGAACCCAGCGGTCTGATGTTATGGACTCCCATGCCGCTAGGTGCCCCGAAAAACGTCCCCCGACTGCCTCCAGAGTGGAGCAGCCGGGCAACCCCTCAGGGTTGCTGCACGGGCCGTTCAGAGAAGGGTTCTCTGGACCCGAAGTTCCTGGGAGCCCCTCTGCCTCTAGGGCGGCGTCCTCCCTGTCCTCCTCTGCCACGGAAGGACTCATTGTCCGGAGCAGGCTGGGATTGCTGCGACTTCCGGAACCACATCTTCTTCTGACCCTTTTGGTTCCTAGAATAGGGCCTCTGGGGTGCAGAGAAGCGGATTCCGATGGCAGACAGCGTCTTCCCATCCTTCTCGCTCTGGGTCAAGGTGTCGCGAACGGTTTTGCCAAAGAGGGCAGAACCATCAAAGGCGTTCAAATGACGCTTTGAAGGGCTCAGAGAAATCGCAATGACGGAGCCAGGCCTGACGTCTAGTGACTAGACCTGCCCCTGCGGCTCTAGCGGCGCCTTCCGTAGCATGGGAGAGTAGCCGCATAGAGGTATTGGTAACTGATCTAAGAGTGGCCATGCGGGTGGAGTGCAGCACTTTGTCCTCCCCTGACATGGACTCTGGGGGAGATGCAGCATATTCTTTAATGAGATCGCGCTGCATCCTAATAACGTGTGCCAAGTAGTTCAGCGCCCTTACCGAGAAGGAGGCTGAACTAAACATCCGCTTCCCCAAGCGGTCCATCATCCGAGATTCCTTGATCGGGGGATGGACTGAGGGACTCTCCTGAGCAAGTTCCCTCTTGGTGGCCGCCGCCGTCAACATGGCATCTACCGGAGGCCCCTTACTCCAATGGGCACGGTCAGACGGTGGACTGAGGATCCTGTCGGGCCTCTTAGGGATCGGCTCCACGGTGTCCGGTTCCTTCCACGCCCTGGTGGTAATGAGGTCCATCAGGGGGTTGACAGGAGGGGACACCCAAGAGGTAGACGGGCCCGCTTCAAATGCCTCCAAGAACACGGACTCGTCCGAGGAAGACTTGGGGGCAGACCACCCCCCCCTTATACGGAGCATTTCCATGATGTCTCCAAATGAGACATCCTCGGGGTGACCGTGGGGAGCCTTCACCTTCCTCCAAATCCGTGTCTTCCGTGAGAGACTCGGGGGAGTCAATGTGCCTCCTTTTGCACGTATGCTTGCGAGGAACATCCTCTGGGGGGCTGTCAGAGGACTCCTCGCAAGCAGCAACCTGTTCCAGGGGAGCAGCTTGGGGCACAGAAGCGGGCTGTCCCAAGGGCCGGATGGTGGAAGCCTGACCCAGTGCAGAGGGAGGCTGGACGGAGCCGAAACAAGTGCCGGGGGGTCCGGAGACCCTCAACAGGGCCCTCTCCACTACATCAAACGCCGAAGGGGAGCCGACCTCGACCAAAGGATCCGACAATCGGCTCCCCTCGGATCCGAAGAGTGGATCGGAGCCGGCGCCGAAGCACTCGGATCCGAAGGGACAGTGCGCTCCGACACAGACGGTGCCAAAGGAGCACTGATCCCCCCGGATCCGAAGCTCGGATCCAGGCTCCGAGAGGTCGGATCCGATGCACTCGAGGGCAGGGTCGGATCCGAAGTACCAAGTACTATCGGCGCCGACCCACCCCCGGCTCCGAAGCTGCTCGGCTCCAACTGCTCCGAACCCGGGTAGCGGGTCGGAGAAGGAGCAATGGGCTTGAAAAAGGGGGTTGAGCTCCCCCCCGGGGGGGGGGGAGGCAAGAGCACTCCCATCTGCATCTGGGCCTGGATGAACCTTCTCATCATCCGGTCCAGATCAGCATCCGATAGGCTGTACGTTGATCTCGACGAGGCTACCGAGGTAGGCCTTGAGTGCCTCCTCGATAGCCTCGACGGAAATCGGGTCTCCTCCTCCTCAGGTCCCGGTGAAAAACACACTGGAGACCGGAGCCAAGGAGGAGGAGATCCAGCAGACAAGGGGGCCGGGGGAGAAGCCCGCTTGGCTGGCGGGGCCGAAACAGAGGTCTTGGCCCGCCGCTTATGGTGCTTCTCCCTCCGGTCCTTTTTCCTAGCATCCCTCTCCTCCGAACCAGAAACGGGAGGTTGAGTCCCAGGAGGAGGAGGAGGGGGAGCCGGAGAGGGAATAACCGTGGGGACGGTTACCCCCGAAGGAGCGGAGGTCGGAGCCGAGTCCAGCGGCAAGAGGCCCGCCAAAACAAGCTTGGACCTCCGCTCCTTCAATGCCCTGGGGTTGAACCCTGCACAAATGGAACATCCAGATGTGAGGTGTTCAACCCCCAGGCATCTAACACACCGAGTGTGGCCATCAGCTGGGGAAAGCTTATGGCCACACTCGGAGCACTTTGGGAAAATAGCCTTGGGCTGCTCAGACATCCCAAGCTAACAAATAAAAGTTACTAGAACTAAAGTAAAGTAACTAAAAAACAAAAATCACTCACAGGCCCAACACACACACTACGCTACCAGCGAGGGGAGGGATATAAAATTAAGATTAAACTCTAAAAAAAGGCAAAATACAAGAGGGAAACCTACACTTTCACACAAATTAACCAAAAAAAATTTAAATTTGACTAATTTAAAGACTGAATATATCACTTAGCTGGAGAGCTGGAAAAAACAATCTGGTCACCATGCGTGGCAAACTAGATCTGGGGTCATGAGGGTAGAGCAGGGCATTATGGGTGAGGGGAGGAGCTGAGAGCTTGGATCCATAGCTGGTAAACCATGCCGGTTCGGATCCGATATCGGATCCATAACCCACAGGTTGCAGACAAATGAATCTCCTACTTCAGATTCAAGAGTTGTCAATGTCAAGAGAGGAAAGACTGGCAGAAACCTTGGCTTCAAAACTACTGAGGCCAAGACCAGAAACAGGAAAGGAGCAAAAGTAAGGGGCTAGATGGGACAGCCCTCAGAGTGAAGGGAGAAGGAGAGAATCCCATATCAATCTGATCTTTCATGAAGCCTCTCATCATCCTTTCCCAATCTCTGTCAGCTAAAACCTGGAGGATCTGATGGATCTAATGGATGCTGCAGAGGAAGGCCTGGAGCTCACAAATCAGGAGATTTCCCTTTCTATACACCATGAGACTGAAGAAGAAAGACATTTACGGGAACAATCCAAGATGACTATTGTTTCAGAGTCACTGGTAGAGGGTACTTGAGATCCAGTCTGAGCTGGATCCAAAAAACTCCAAAGTGAAAAAGGAGGAAGTCCGGAGGACATGACAATCTTAGGAGCTAGGGCAGACAAAGTTGGAGATTCCAATGATCTTTTTCTTTATCCTTTTCATGACACCTGACTCTGCCATGATCTCTGTCCCTGTCATTTTCTTTAGCTCTAGCCTTATCTTTATCTCATTTTTCCATTGGCTTTCAAGCCTACTTCTCAGCACCTTCCAGTTTCTAAGTGGTCAAAACTGAAGTAAAGGGAAATCCAGCCAAACCTCCTGCTGAGCTGGGGAGAAGGCTTCTTTGAATTAATTTTTTTTTCCTATCAAGAAAAGCTGGTCAAGGACTTCTCATGGCAGAAAATCCCACCAGTTACCACTGCAATAATGAAACATAAAGAACATCAAATGTTGCATGGTTTAAGCACTTGGCCTTCAGGTCTACCCCTTAGCTCTCCCAGGCCTCTCTCCCTCAGACTCTGACAAATATGGATGGACAATTTCTTATGGTTTCTCCTGCAGCCTGGTTGACATGGGCACCCTGAGACAGTGTAGTAGCTGCCTTATATACACAGACAACCATCTACTATTACCACCTAGGAACACAATTTGTGAGAGATGCAATTATATTAAGAACCTAGAGTATATGCTCTCTCCCTCACAAGCTAGTATATCTGGCACTGGAAAGTTACCAATACAATCACTACACCTTAAACCACCCACAGCTATACAACACACACCCACATATGTGGAGGTTCTCAATAAAAACATACACAAACAATGGAGACCACGGAGGCAAAAACAAACATGAACTCCACAACCCTACACACCACATACCACTCATAGTCCACACACCTGTGTCTCAAAACCACAAAGGTCTAACCATAAACCCAAGATACTAGTTACAGGAGACTCCACTGTGAGACACACGGATGTGCCTCTCACCAGGCTGGATAAGGAGGAAGTCAAGGTTACTAGTCTGTCAGGTGCCAGAATCCGCAATATCACACACACGCACTCAAGTTTCTCATCAACAGGTACTGTTATGACTCTATCGTAGTCCATGTTGGGGTGAACAACTTGAGACATACCTCCCTGGACTATATGAAGAGACACATGACTGAGCTCGCTGAATATGTGTCATGTCCCTAGCCTTAAGCAGCATTCTACTGTCACACAGAATGATGCCTCAATATAAACAGAAGATGAGTGACTTTAACAATTGGCTTAGTTTCTGGTGTCATTCCTGGGGGATCCAGTACCTGACCGCCTGGGAAGATATGATCGACAGACCATGATACTTTGCTAGAGAGGGCCTGCATCTATCTCACTTGGGCTTCAGGTTTCTGGCAAAGGACTTTGCCTCCCCCATAGTGCCTTTTTTAGGAAAAGTCCTGAGTTCAATAAAACCAACATAAAAATTTCAACAAAATGCAAATTAAAGGTCATGCTGCTAAACGCTAGGAGTCTAAACATGAAACTGCATTCACTGCAACCATTCTTAACCCTGGATGATGCTGCCATTTGTGCAGTCACAGAAACCCGGTTCAAAGCTGTGTTGAGCACCCCAGTCTTACCTAGTTACTCATCCTATCATACATCCAGACCCCAAACTGTGGGCAGCAAAGCCAAAGGAAGTGGAGTTTCAATATATATTAAGGACACACACACCTTCAGGCTGGTCAAACAGTATGACACACAGGAGACACTCCAGGTGCAGTTAACCGTTGACAAGGCCCCTATTCAAATCATAGTTAGCTACAGTCCCCCAAACGTAATTCAAGATGCCCGCTCCACCTATCTGGACCTCTTGGAATCTATCAGGATTCAACCCTTTACCCTAATCCTGAGCAATTTTAACTGCCCGACCACAGAGTGGAAAAACTACTCATGCCAGAATGCAAATGCCCAGAGAATCCTCGACTTTATCAATGCAAATGCCTTGGAACATACCCCCAGAAGAGGTGATAATATCCTGGACTTGGCATTAACCAACATGGGTAACCACTGTAGCACCCCTACAGTATCATCCTCCCTGGTAAGATCCAACCATAAAGTGGTCACTGCATCTCCCCTGACCACCCCCCCCAGCTAGGGGCAAACAAAAAAACTTCTCCAAAGCTGATTACAACCTCCTGAGGGATGGTGTAAACAGCTTCACAGCCCCCTCCCCCTCTGTTGGAACTGGCACCAATGTCCAACTCGACACCAAAGTACTATACAAGCACTTATACAGATGCATGGAATCGGGAATACCTGACAGGACAAAATCATCCTCCGCAAGAAAGAGTAAACTTGTCTGGTGGACATCTACAATAAATACACTATATAATAAAAGGAACAAAAATTGCTGTCCGGGACCAAGAAGGAGCAGGTGCCCAATTGGAAGCAATCTTTCCTTAGCCTGGACAAGCAAATAAGAGCACTAGTGAAATTCTCTACAGCCAACTTTGAGTCCAAATTGGCTACATCTACTAGAGACAATCATAAGATCTTCCGCACATATGTCTGCAATTTCAAAGGAAGCATCCAGATCTGTTCAGAACTGGTGGTCACGGACAACACATACACAAATGCTGTAGATAGAGCCAACCTACTGGCTGATAGATTCAGCGAAAACTTCACACCTCTGTCCCCCATCAGTAAATCAGGACATCCCCAGAACCTGCCCCCTCCCCTTATCTCTAGGGAACAGGTCATCACTGTCCTCTCAAAGGCAAAATACTCACACAGATAGGCTAAAGGCCCTGACCTTCTACTCAGTTTCATACAAATTCCTCAGAGGTAACCTCTGTCTGGCATACAAAGCAATCTCAGACCCCACCTTGATGGGACTGCTGCATATCCGCAAGTCCAGCTCCACTCAAGTAATCTATATGTGCAACCTCAACCTGGTCTGTGACATTAATAGGACTTGTTTGCAGGACATATTTGTTTGTCAGAGACTCCCCCATCTGTGGAATAGACTCCCTCTCCATGTCAAGCAGAGTACCTCATTATCCCTTTTTAAGTGCAAACTGGATGGGAAACAGAAATACACCCCTGGGATTCCAACTGTATCCCTGCTGGACAGGGGCTTTGGGTGCTGACTTGTCTAAACATGGGCTAAACTCTTGGCTCGGCTTACAAGGGCCTCAGGGCCAATAGCCTAGTAACTTCTACGATCCTATGATAAAACCCAATGTTCACGACCAAGGCAAATGACACAGTCAGAAGTGATGATTCTGAAAAGGAATTCTGTGCCCATATTTTAATCACTTCTTAAAAGCCTTATTCATAATAATAATAGGCATGACAATGTCCAAACAAAACAGAGAACAAAAGCCTACATAGGCCTTGGTAGGGAGAGAGAGGATTAAGCTAATTCTGTGGCAAAGTTTGAAGAAAACATCAGAAACCATGGAAGAAAAGGAAGAAGCACAATGTTAGGAAAAAAAAAAGAAACTGAATATCTAAAAATACAAAACTAACTGCTTGAATGAAGTGCTGGGAATTGCATCTAGTAAAAGTGGTTGATGACATCTGAGGAAAGTCTGAGTGCTGGAGAAGCTCTGAAAGTGTTGCCAGCTTGGATCTAACGTGAGGAGGAAAACCCAAACAGCTGAGATGAAAACAGGGGACAACATAGGATTCAGCATTTAGTTGGAGAAGGTTACAAAGGAGGTGTACAATAGTAGTAATATTCTATAGGGAAAAAGAGCAATTGAGGTTAGTGGAAAATTAGAGTCAGGAAGAAGGCTTTCATGATGATGTGACAAGCTGCACATTCTGCCTACCTTGACATGGCCAAACCATTCAACACAACATCCTATTAGGACCTTGTAGACAAACTCATAAAATTAGGTTTAAACCTTTATGTCACCTGGTGGATAGCCAGCTGACTCACTGATAAGACCCAAGAGGTTAGGATAGGGGAGTCTACCTCCACAAAGAGGTCAGTGACTAGTGGAGTTCCTCAAGGCTTGGAGTTGCGGCTGCGCCTTTTTGGCATCTACATCTCTGAAGTCAAGGCCAATGTCAAGGGCTTCAGTCTAATCGAGTTTGTAGAGGATTCAAAGTAGGTGCAGTCACAGAATCCCCCAAAGACACAAATACCCTTGAAGAAGACCTGACCCAGACTAATAACTGGAGCTAGAGCCACAGTCTAAAATTCAATGCCAAGAAATATATCCTTTGTAAGACAGTTACTCCTGGAAACTACCATTGACAATACACCCCTACGAATAGACACCGTAGCCAGGGTTTGAGAATGTATGTAGACAGCAACCTGTCCTTTGACCATCATGTGTCTACTACAGTAAGGAAATCATTCTGTGTTGCACAACTTACAAGGAAGGGTATGGCAACTAGGCCCAAGGATGCCACTGTTCTGCTCCACTCTGCCCTTATCAGAGAAATCGTGGAGTACAAATATGTACCTTTCGTTTCATATCCTTCAGTATGTACCTGACCAGGCACATGAAACAATTTGAGCATCCACAGAGGTTCCTCACAAAAAGAATACAGGGCATAAACAACATGTCCTTAGTGGACCACCTCAAAACCTTATCCTTGTACTTAGTCTCTTACAAACTGCTGTGAGGCAAACTATGCCTGGCCACTGATACTGCATCAATAAAACAAACAGCATCAGAATTCCCTATCGAGAGACCTAAACCTTGTCTGCAACATAAACAGGACATGTTGGAGGGACGGGTATGTGTCTCAGAGACTATCCCTTCTCTGTAACAGACTTCCTATTCATGTGAAACAAAGTTCTTCCCTAACCAGATTCAAACATAACCTGGACCAGTGGCAGGAAATCAGAAATTTACCCCGGTCTAACACCTATGTCTCTTATGAAGTCTGTATTATGAGATGAAAAACACGGTGATACGTTAAGTGTTTAGCGTCGTTTTTTAGCAATAAACAGTTTTACTTCAAGGTTGGACATCTGGTGATTGTTTTTGTTTCCTACAGTGCTGGTGTTGGATTATTTAGACCTATGTCTCTGATAGACAAAGAAAGTCTGCAAATACCTAATCACCCATGCCCAAGCTAACATATATCCCTTAAAATAAGTCTAGAGTACCAAAACTTGTCAAATAGGGTTGGGAGGGTGGCCTAATGGTTAAAGTGTTTGCCTTGCAAACACAAGGTGCAGGGTTTGAGTCTCATAAGGGACAACTGGCTAGGCTTAAAACAGCTCGCAAGGGCAGTTAGCTTAGTACTAATCTATGAACCTATGAAATACATTTCAGAAGCAGAGCTAAGCTTAAAAAGGCCTCCTTGGGTCGTTAGCCTAGTAATCACCTATAAACCTACAAAATCTCCAGTGTCAAATCTTTGTGGTAGTGCTTTTATTCATTCTAGCAGTCCGTTGTACTTCTCCTTATATGGTCACCACAGCTGCAATCTGTACTCAAGGTATGGTCTGACCAAGGCCTTATGGAATGGAAGCATTAATTGAAACATATCCCCTGTGGAGATACCCCAGCATTGTCCTCTCAAATCTGTTCCTGGTGGTTCATGTGTAATCGACATCAATAGACATTTTCCTGAGCTGCTGCCTTCAGGTCCACTCCCTCTCCCCCAACTGGCCCTTCACACCAGAGTTGTTGTGGCCTACGTGCAGTACTTTACATTTGTTTGCAAGCCTCAATTGACAGATTTCTATCAGCCCCCATTTGTCTACTGTGGGGCTCTGAGTAAACCACTTAACCAGATGGTGCTCTTGGGTTACCTCTGAAAAAAGATTATTGTGACCAGTAGGCCTGGCTGGTTAACAGATATTTAAAAATGACCAGATCAATCAGGAAAATCAGAAGAAGCTTGGATTTGAACTTGATGCGAATTCTGTAAGAAGGAAAGGAACAGGAAGAGGATTAACAACTAAATGAATTTAATGAATAGTGAAAGAAATGGCAAGTATTTATCTGAAAATTACTTAATTTTATAAGCAAATACTAGACAACAGCCTGCAGATCATTACATGCCTACCTAATAACCCACATTCAAAAGTACCTTCATGCCTTAAGGAGAGCAAGACAAGATCGAGCAGGAGAGAATTTGAGGATGCCTATTCAATTATCTAGGTTTTCCTTGAAGATGGCAATGGTGCTACTCTGCTTAACAGGTAGTGGTAGTTTGTTCCAGAGGTGGGTAATATGTTGGGATAGAAATCGATCATGTCAAAGTCAAAGTGTCTTATTTTTATGTCGATGAAGGTTTAGCTCCTTTAACCTCTTACTTGAGGAATGTTTGCTCTGTGAAAGAATAGAAGGGCAAGGAGAGTTGGATCTTTCATGGTTTCTGCCTATTTTATTTATTTATTTTTTTATTTATTTTACATTTGTTAACCGGGAAAGACCAACTGGATACATATCCATTTTCAGTGGAGGCCCGGGGTAAAAAGCTCCAGAAATACAGTATATATTTAACAAATACAATTAATAAGTATAATACCAACAGTTCAGATATTAATGCATATATACAAAGATTCCAGGAGATATTAAGAGAAAAAATTGCATAAATTAGGAAGTAAAGAAAACGATGTAGTATACTATCTGGGCAGAAATGCCAGTAGAAATGAGTAGAGAAAAAATATAAAGCAAAAAGCTGCTTAGAGAGGTATACTAAGGGAGATTAACCTGGGCTAGTGCAGGTACATATCCAGTAGTTTATGAAATAATTTTTTGCTGCAATTTTGAACTTTGTTAGAGAGGGTTCTAGGGTTAAGGCAGGAGGGAGCAAGTTCCAAGTTTTTGCTATGTAGTTGGAGAATACTGAATCACCGGCGTGACTGCAGGATTTAGAGGTCTTTAACATTAATTTGTCATTAGATCTCAGTGGTCTGGTACTGGTGTGAGGGATAATTAAGGGTTGTATTCCCAGTACTCTGTCTGGCTGGTTAAGTATTCTATGGGCTATAGTAAGCTGATTATATAAAAGTAGGTTGGAGAACTCGAGCCGTTTTAGATTTTGACAGTGATGTGTGCGATAGGTAGATCCTGTAGCGAATCTAGCGATGTGGTTGTAGCACATGGCTAATTTATTTAGTTCAGTTTTTGAGAGGTTAGTGAGAATGGGAGATGCATATAGGAGAGAGGAGAGTAGGTGGGTGCGTGCTGTGTTGGTTCTGGCCAAAGGAGTTAAGAAGGCTTTATTTCTGTAGAGTGAGCCCAGTTTTTTATTGGTGTTTTTGATTATTTGGTTAACATGTAGGTCAAATTTCAGATTGTTGTCAATTAGTACCCCAAGTAGTTTGCTGTGGCTATCAGAGGATATAATGGTACCATTGTTGGATGTGATACTGAAAGTGACCTGAGATGAGCGACAGGTTGGGGAGAACAGAAATAGCTTGGTTTTATTAGCATTTAGTAGATGTCGTCTGCTATAGAACCAGTTTTCTACCAAGTTAAATGTTTTCTGGGTCTGTCTAACTAGTACCAACAATGAGCAAAAGAAGCCTAACCCAATAGATCAGGGTGCAATGATGAATATTTACTACAGTCAGTAAGTGTAAAGATAACCTGATAAAAGACAAAGTAGTATCAGTACAGCAGTCTGACAAGTAGTAAACTACAGCTGCAGTCTGTAAGAGTGACCGTTCATAAGAGCAAATGCCCTTGCAGACTTGTTTTTCAACCTTTCAGCTACTTTTCAGATGAGATCATGGAACAGCAGGGTCTGGGAATTTGCCCTTACGTCACTGTTGTGTAATCTTAACGGACTGTATATACAACTAGGAGCAGATGTGGTAGATGTAGGACCCCTGCAAAATTTTTTTTTTAACTTTTTTGTTGAATAGATTGTTTTAGATTCAATCTGAAAAAGATGTCTCTTTTTGCATTCGCTCATCTGGCAGTTGGGTCACTGATGAGACACTCAAACATACATCAGCCAGGTAATCCAGTACTGTTTAGTGCAGCAGATTTAGATGCAGTAATAGTGCAGAAATCCAAGACCACCAATGATTAAAACATGTAATCAGTAACTGAGATAAATTATGGCTCTATCTTACCAATATCAGCAACTGGCAACAATGTATTATTATGCAGGTATTATCAATACTAAATAACAATATAACAGCAATAAAAAGGAACAGTGCATTATTGTTAAATTTAACAGTACTATAGTCAGCAGAACAGGGCAGTCAGTAATGCAAGTTAAAAGACAATGCTTTTACTGTATGTAATAAGGTAGCAGTAAAATCATAGTAGTACTACTAACTTACGACAGAACAGACAGTGAAAAAAGAAGTTATGTACTCACCATAACTTTCCATCTGTGTTGTCCAGTTTCATTCTTCTTCAACTAATGGGTTCAGTTCCGATCACTCAAATCAGTCTTGGCCATTGCTAAAGCTTGTGGCAACCAAAAACTGTTGAGCTTCTCCCTTACCCACAATGTACCAGCCCAAATTACTTCCGATCTTGTCTGCTGACTTTAGTAAAAAGGAATATTCCTATTTAGAAATGAAGAAGGCTATATCTGGAGCTTAATACAAAGGAGAGAAATGTCCTGTAACCACTCATTCTTCCAGAAGTTTTCAAGGATGGGGGTTAGTGGGAGGGGGTTGAGGAAGAATGAAAATGGACAACACCGATGGCACGTTATGGTGAGTACATAACTTCTTTAACTAATGATGTCAATTTTCATTCTATCCTCAACTAATTGGACACAGTCCACAGCTACCTAAAATCCAGGGTGGACTCAAGAAAGGTGGAGACCAGATCAAATTTGTAATGAGTAACAAAGTTATGGGGAGTAGCCCAAGTTGCTGCTGCGCATATATCATCCATGGAAATTCTAGACAAACACTGGGGAAGTAGCCATGGATCTAGCTGAATGGACCCATAATGGTTTTGGTAGAATAATGTCCAATTTGTTATAAACAAATGAAATACAGTTGGTTACCCACCTAGATAAGATGACTTTGGCAACTGGTTCTCCCAATTTTACTTCTGCAAATGGAACAAGCAATTGGTCAGTTTTTCTGATGTTTTTGTTTTATTTAGGTAAAAATGCAATTGTCTGTGAACATCCATGAAATGTAATATGTATTCACCCTTGATAGCAAATTTAGGAAAGAATACTGATAAATGGATGGACTGACTGTTATTAGAAAAGGATGCATTAGTCCGTAATGTAACGGAAAAATCAAGTATGGTGGTTTAAAGGACAAGACTTGAATCTCAGAAATTCATCTGGCAGAGATAATAGCTACCAGAAAAATCATCTTTCAAGAAAAAAAATTTAAGGTCACATGTAGCTGCTGGTTCAAAAGGGGAATGAATAAGTGCCTGTAGTACCAGATTCAGGTCCCATGGGGGAGTAGGGTCTTTAAAAGGAGGTCTTAGAAGAAGAGTGCCTTTCAAGAAGGCTTGCTCAACTTATGAGGCTACAGAGGAACCATCAAATCCAATGTGAAAATTTGAAATCGCTGCTAACTGAACTTTAACGATTGATGGACTAGCTCCTTCTTTAAATAAATGTGCGAGGAATTCTAGGATGCTATGTATTGGGGCTAAAAAACGTTCAATACAATTTTCATAAGTCCAGTAAACAAACCTCTTCCATTTGCTGAGTTTTTTGGTAGGAGATTTATGGGAAGATAAAAGTATATGACGAACAGGTAAAGAGAACATAGGCTGTCTGGCTGTTAATGGAACTACAGAAGCCAGCTAGTCAGCCTGAGGTTTGTTATGTCTGGATGAATCATGTCTGGCAGGTGAGACAGGAGGTCTGGAGTCGGATCCAGAATCCAAGGTTTGTGAAGCACGTGAGGCCAAAGGAGGGGGAACCAAATCTGTTTATACCAGTAAGGTGCAATGAGGATGACTTTGCTCTTCAACATGGCAGCTTTCTGTAGGAATTTCAGAATTACTGGATTGGGTGGATAAGTACAGAGAAGACGTGAAGTAGAGCATCCTTCTGTGTTTCCCCTTGTGGGGGCATTATAGTAAAGTAGCTGCTGCATTTGTTGTTTAAGGGGGAAGCAAAAAGATCTCAGCAAGGCTGGCCCCACTGATGGAAAATCATTTTCATGATGTTCTTGTTGAGGGACCAGTCGTGAGGTAGGAGAATGCCCTGGACAGTTTTCCCCAGTAAATGGCCCCCACCCTACCCCAGTCGGGAACCATCCTTGGTCATTATGGCCTTGGGCTGAGGGGGAATAAATGGATGGTCTTGTAGAACCTGGTCTGATGAAATCCACCACCTGAGGTCTTTCTTGCATGTCTGAGTGATTTGTATCTGATAAAACATGGGTTGGTAAAGTATTGACCATTGTGTGGCTAGCATCCACGGAAGAATTCTCATGTAAAATCTGGCTAAAAGTACTAATGTTATTGCCACTGCCACTGAACCCAGAGCTTGAAGGACCAGGGGGGCTGAAATCTTGGTACTGCAGCTTATCTTTCTGATCTATGATATTACGGTCTGAACTCTTGAGGGTGGCAGTGAAACTATGGCTGACTTTGTGTTGAGTACTGCTCCTATGAATTCTAGACTCTTGAGTTGGTTCTAGTTGTGACTTTTCGTAGTTTATGGTCATCCCCACAAGACAGCAAGTCTGGAGAACCTGATCTCTTGCCCTTATTTGTTGATACCTGGTCAGAGCAGAATGAGCCAGTTGTCTACATATGGAAACACTTGGAAACCTTCCAGTCTCAAGTGAGCTGCTACTACTGCCATGCACTTGGTAAATACCCTGGGGGCTGTGGTGAGTCCAAAGAGCAGAACTCTGAACTGGTAATAACTGTCTCCCAGCTGGAAGCATAAATATCTTCTAGATCGTCTGTTCATCTTTATATGATTGCATGCATCTTGAAGGTCTATCAAGCACATCCAGTCGTTCATACCCAGAAATGGAAGAAAAAAACATATGCCCATGCCAGACAGGGTCGTTTGATCCTTTTCACACCTAAAACAATGAATAACAAGGTAACATTGACAAACCAGTTAGTAAAACCTACAAGAAAAATCTAGCCAAGCTAGAGTTTCCACTGTGTGATTCCTTAAACCTCTTGTATTAGAGGCCCATGTGATATATGCAAATGACCCACTTAAGGACATCTGGTGTTTCAGCTATATGGCAGTGCTGAATGTCCATGACTTTTCTTTTTAAGTCTGTTATGAACAAATTCACAATAAAGTTAAACCCCACTAGCTGTGGACATGCATGCTCCAGTCTTCTTATGACATCATCAGCACAGCATAAGTGGACTGTTTGGCTAACCATTAGAAACACAGGGCTGTTGTACTCAGCTGATGTCCATGATTAGCCAAACAGACAGTCCAGTACCAAAAGCCTCCAAGAATATGGACTCCTCAGACGAAGGGTTGTTGGGCATCCAGCCACCTCTCTGCTTAAGGATTTTTAGGATGTCTCCGAAAGAGACATCTTCAGGAGGTGACCGTGGGGGCTCTTCACCTTCATCGAAATCCATATCTTCTGTGATAGACTCCTCTGGTGGGTCTACGTGTTTCCTCTTGCATGTCTTCTTAGGGAACACATCAGTGGGATGCTCTGGAGAGGTATCAGAAGAAGAAGAACTCAAGATTCCCTGTGTGGTAGCCTGGGGTCTTAGTACTGGCTGTCCCTGTGGAAAGACTTGGCGATACTATGAGCGCAGAGACATCAAGGTTGCACATTTAGGATCCAAGGGGGGATGGATCTGCCCCATTCTGCTGAGGCAAAAAAGCTCTCTTCACAGCCTCAAAGGCAGATCGCCCTGGAGAAAGGGAAGACCTTGGATCCGAAAAGGCCAGCTTTTGGATTGAAGACTTCCCTGCTCAGAGGGCAAAATCCCTGAGGTGGAAGCTGGAGCAGAGCTATCCAATGCCAAGGCTCCGAGGTGCAGAGATGGCTCTGAAAGTTTTGGAGTCAGCTGCAACACTTTGGATCCAACAGGGAAGCTTCGGCTCTAGAGAGCCCTCCGGACCCAATGGGATCACTCACAGAAAGTTTCAGATCCGAGGATAAAGCAATCCTTGGATCCAAGTCAGACAGATCCAGATGGCTAGGATCCAGGGACTCTGAGACAGCTGAAGGAGTCAGAGGAGGAAGTTGTAGTTTGGGTGTAATAGAAAAACAGACCTCCTGAACCACAAGGGTAGGAGCCGAAGGAACACCTATCTGCCCCTGTGCCAACAAAATCTTCCTCACCACTCTTTCCACATCTTCCTCTGTCAGACTTCTGGAAGAATGAGTGGAAAACACCAAAGTGGACCTGGGTCTGTCCAGAAATGGGGAAGGTACCCTATAGGGTACTGGATCCACTGAAGGGGAAAACAGAGTCCTTTGTAAGATAATTAGAGTTGACAGACCAGCAACAGTCAGATCTGACTTGGACTGTGTTTGATCTGAGAAGGCTGGATTAGTTCATTTCATTTTTTTCGGATCAGACATTTTCAGCTTCTTTGGATCCAAGCTTCAGAGACAAGGACTTAGATTGTTTTGTCTTTATTTTGGTTTTTGGAGATTTATCGCCAAATATAGCCTCTTCAAAAGATGATGCTAAAAGGCTCTTTAGAATCAATTTGTTTTTGCGCTCAACCAACACCCTGGGTTTGAACCCGTGGCAAACACAGCAATCTTCTTGCAAGTGAAGCGGCCATAGACAGTGCATACATAAAGTGTGGGCATCTCATAAGGGGAGCTTATGCCCACAATTAGTACATTTTTTAAATCCTGTGGGAGCATTATCCGCCATACAGTAACACCAAAGTTAGTCAACAAGGAGAAAATACTTATTACTATTACTACTATTTTTTTTTTTTTTACAGAGACAGTGAAGATAAATAAAAGGTGGAACAACTACCAAAAATGGTATCAGAAAACTACATAAAACGTAGTACTACAGAAAGGATACTAGCTGTAGTATCAAGAGGTACATAAGAAATAACAGAAGATATGAGAAATTAGAACACCACACACAAATGAGCATGCGACAGGTAAGGGGAAATGAAATATTCTAAATATAGAAAGAAAATTAAGGTTAAAAAAACAAGTTTTCACAAACTTATCTGACTATCGCTAGAGAGTACTGAAGACCACATCTTTCACTGAAAGTGGCAAATGAGATCTGAGGTAACTGGGATTGATGCAGTGTGGGTAAAGGAGTAGCTTGAGAGTTTTTGGTTGCCATGAGCTTTAGCAATGGTCAAGTCAGATCGGAGGGATCAGCTCTGAACCCATTAGTCGAGAACAGAATGAAAATTGATAACATCAGATCGTATACCTTCAACATGGAAGAAAAGACTGTTTTGCATACTGCAGACTAGGCTCTTGTGTAGGTAATAGGCTAAAAATGGCTTGCACTGATGCACCTTCGCTGCAGCATACTGAACTGAGAAAGCTTGCTCAAACTATTGGGAAAACTGATGAACATTAATCTTGTTTTGTGCCAAGGTGAAGGTAATCCTGTTTCCTGACCCTCTACAAGTAAAGGAGTCCAACAGAGACTGTGCCAGTGAAACCCTTTCCCTTGCTCTTGTCTTGCAGTTAGTGCAGATGACTATGGTTCTGAGCTCAGTTCAATACTTGTAAAAGCAGGAATTTGAACCAGAAGCTGGCAAGGTGAGAAGGGAAGAAGATTAATAGAGTAAACTTAGTAAACAATGGGAGAACTAAATGCTGTTCATTTCAGGTCTATATTACGTTATCGAAGTTTCAAAACTTCGAACCTGATATGGTCGACACCATATAATCGAAGTCTTGAAACATTGAAAATGTAATAAAACACAACCTACAAAAACAAACCATTTAAACGCTCTAAGCAGGGTGGCAAGCCCCCATGCACCCCCCCACACTCCCGCTACTTAAATATACCAACTCCAAGATCGCACTACAGTGCAGAAAAGGGAAATCTTCTTTTTCCGTGCTGTACATAGATCTCTGTTAAAAGACACAAAGTTTCAAGACTTCGATCATATGGTGTCGACCATATCAGATTCGAAGTTTTGAAACTTCGATCTTCTGATATAGACCCATTCATTTCAAACTGGTGGAAAAAATACACTTGGCCTTATTTTAAAAAGTTATGAGTTAATAGTAGCAAATTTAAAAACTGCCCCTAATGTATGAACCACACTTTATATTATTGTTGTCCAAGAAGGGACTAAATGAAGGAAGCAACAACTACAGGCAAACTAACTGATCACCTTCAAAATACTGTTTGTGTTAAACAGTTTAGTACTATTGTAAAATATAATACAACAATCCAAAGTATGCTGTACAAAGTTACTGTAACTATGGGTGGGGGCTGAATTTTTTAATGTTAGTTGGCTTGATTAGTAATAGTAAGGCAAGCACCTTGTTAAATGTAAGTTGTAAAAGCATAAACATAGTAATGCATCAAGTGTAGCTGGAAATAATTGCTTTTTAAATGTTAGTCAACTGGATAAGTAAAACTAAGTCAAGAAAGAAACTTAATAACAAAAGAAAAATATTATTAAAATTGCAGCACCAGTAGAAAAGCTGGCAAGTTGCGGAACAATGCTAAACAATGTTGTGATCTACAGCTGCTGGGAGGGGGATTGTGTATGGACTTGCTTACATAAGCATAAACGTTAGCAATTTCTTTTCGATAAGTATAGGGTTAGAAGAACACATAAAAGAATGTAGATTTTTCCTCATTTCCTTAAGTTAGTCAAGGTACAATGAAAGAAAAATGAAGGGTGCAAGATAAATGGTAGTTTTGGAGTGTGTTTGGAGGCATCTGTGATGCCCTTATCTAGGCCAGTGATCAGGGAGCCTCAATCCTCAACACTGACAACAGTGTGGGACCATTCACTTTGAGAGAAACAGATACACAGTATTTTCAGAAGCAGCTCTCTGCACCAAGTACAATTTGCCTTAAGTGCACACAGGAAGCACACTCTGGTCCTGGGGTTGGGCTCTTTCTCTCTCTCTCCAGACCCCAAATAAGACTCCACACTGGTACAGCTGTAGAGTTGAATCCTCAGCTGAGTGTTCCAAGCCAAGTCCTCCACCATCCTCTCTTTGTGAAACCAGTGCTCTATGTCCCTGTTCCAAACAGCTGACACACACACTCTTTGAGATTTGATTTTCACACACACACAGACACACACACACACACCTAGGAAAGGCTGGCACAGATCACCCTCAATGCCACCTCTACCAAGACTATATGGTAGTTACACCACCACCACCAGAACACTCTAAAGCCAGTTGCTGTAACGATCTTACAAGGGAATCCAATTATATTAATACAAATTAATACTAATACAAATGGCAGTAGCTGACTTTCAGAAGTGTAACCCTACAGCGGTACTAAACAAATATAAGTACTCTCAAATGTTCTATATTTTCTACGTTTATTTGATTTTGTTAAATATCTGGAATCCACTACGGATTTTTTGAAATTCACTTGAATGTATTGATTTTTTTGGATGTCTCAATATATAAGGACAGAGAAGGAGGCATTAATGCTAAATTGTTTCGGAAATCATGCTGGCAGAATAGTCTTTTGGACTACAGTAGCATGCATCCCAGGCATGTTTTCCCGAATATTATTAAAGGACAGTTGAACAGAGTTAAGAACATATGTAATACAACTACTGATAAGGAAAAGGAAGTTGACTACAGCAATTGTTTACGGAATGGGGTTACAAGGAATCTACCTTTCAAACTATTAAGAATAAGACCTTTCAGAATAATAGTGGTGTCAGTCCCATACAGACAGCTCCTAAAGAAAGTTTAGGTGTAAAAAGGAACAAGGTACATTTTGTTACAAAGTATGCTAGTGATAACAACAGAGTCTGTGATATAATTAAGATACACTGGCATTTTTTGATTGGTGACAAAGAGACTATAAATATTGTAGGGGAGGTCCCTAGTTTTACTTATAAAAATAATTGCAATTTAAAGCGATTTTTATGTAATGATCGACAAAGATTTCTGTACCTGCGTGTAGATTAGGGACCTATCCTTGCAAGAATTGCAGAATGTGTGAATATGTATGTACAATCCAGGAATTTAAACATCCAGTTTTATCTTTTACCTTTGAACTCAGATTCTATACTACTTGTAACACCATTAATCTAGTCTACCTGGCAGAGTGCAAAGGATGTAGATGTTTTTATGTAGGTAAAACTCAGAAAAGTTTGAGGGACAGAATTTACCAACATATGTATAATGCTTTAGCTAAACATATAATGGAATTCCATATGCATAATTTTGGTTTTAAAGTCTTACAAATAGTTTCTTGTGATAAGAGGGGGGGTAATCTTAACAGTCAAGTAGAGCATACTGAATTAAAGTGGATTTTAAAACTACAGGCACATATACATCCAGGATTAAATAACTATGCATGCATCAAGCCGGAGCTTGATGCTCGCCCCCTTTAAATGAATTTAAATGTTAAAATACTAGTTAATCAACTTAGTTGTGCATTTTTAATTGTTTTATTGATTTATTACTGAGATTTGAATATAAAATGAGTGCATGTTTGTTGCATTTTATTGAGGACTTGAAAAAACGTAGGTGTTCTACGTGTAAGCGCTTGTCTACATTAAATCAAATTTTACAGCCATGGTGGTCATCTGGAGTTTTTTCTTCATATTTTCTAAAAGGATTAGTCACACTTAAAGTTTTAAATATATTTAGTAATAAATAATAAAAGAACATGAAAATACTGAATATCTAGGTATAAATAACACAAGAGTTTCATCACTGGAAATAATAAAATAACACAGATGGAAAGATTTGCACAAATACAGAAAAACAGTACTGAACTAATTTTACTACATTTTACTGACTGATCTAATAGAATTACTGTTCCCTAGTTCACTTACTTAAGTAAGGCAAGATGAAGTAGGCGAGAGTCTTTCTAGTGAGGTTTCCAAAACAGACTGCTAAGTGACTTAGATAGTTCCCTCTCTAATATCTAAAATAGTATTTAAGTGTTGGCTACAAAGTGACATCCCATCTGGTAATCTGGCTCTGTTTCCCACACTACCCCTATCACTAGAAGCTGCCAAGATTTAGCACACGTGTGTTACAATACACATCTGGAGCTTTTCTAAGATCTATTACAGCATCAGAAAGCCATACAAAGTACAGTTTTGTACCTACCATAAATGTAGATGTTCGAGTGCTAATACAGCTGCAGTAATCACAGATGGGTTTTCTGCCGTCAGGCGGGTCCTCGGTCGGCCGAATTCCAAAGTCTAGGTCCGGCGTCGGTTGTTGTCGCATTCTTTCCTGACGTCAGTGAGGCAGGGGTATATAAGACACAGCCGACGCCATTTTCTTCAGTCTTTCTTGCCCCAGATGTCAGGTGCCCCCAGGAGGAAGGCAATACATAAATTATAATTATATACATGAAATGCAATATAATCAAAAATCAGTAGTTGCAAGCAAATATACCATAGAAGGATAACCCAATCAGGTTGTATGAAGAGGGGTTAGGCCCTAGACCTTTACCAAGAGGGGAAGGAGGGGGGAAAAACTGTACTGCAGCTGTATTAGCACTCGAACATCTACATTTATGGTAGGTACAAAACTGTACTATGTTCATCGTGCATACAGCTGCAGTAATCACAGATGGGTAGAATCCCAAAGCTACGCACAGGGTGGTAGGCACTAGGTGGAACTGGGATGAGCCAGAATGCCCTGCAACACAGCAGTGGCAAAGCCTGCTCTAGTTTTGGAATATAAAGGCAGGTGGTAGTGTTTTGTGAAGGTATGTACAGAACTCCAAGTGGCTGCCTCCAAAATATCTTTGGTAGGAACTCCTCTGAGGAAGGCTGTAGAGGTAGCTGTGGCCCTGGTGGAGTGGGATCTGATGCCTGTAGGGACAGATTTTCCATGATAGGAGTAACAAAACCGTATGCAGTGGCCTATCCATTTTGAAATTGTCTGTTTGGTAACTGGCTTCCCTTGAGCTCCTACAGCATAGGACACAAAAAGTTGTTCTGATTTCCTGAAAGGCTTTGTTCTGTCCAAATAATAACATAGCTGTCTATGGATGTCTAAGGAGTGCAGCAGCCTTTCCCCTTTGTTTTGAGGATTGGGGTAAAAGGTAGGTAAGTGTATGGCTTGATTTAAAGCTACCCTGGATACCACTTTAGGCATAAATGACGGGTTGGTTCGAAGGGAAACCCTGTCCTGATGGAAGATGAGAAAAGGCTGCACAGCCATGAGGGCTTGTAGTTCCGAAACCCTACGAGCTGAGGTAATGGCCAGAAGGAAAGCTGTTTTCCAGGACAAATATTGCAAATCTGTTGAAGCAGCTGGTTCAAAGGGAGGCAATGTTAATTTTTCTAGAATGTAATTAAGATCCCAGGCTGGAATTGGTTGTTTCCTTGGTGGTCTTATATTCTTAGCCCTTCTGAGGAACTGTCTTAAGAGTGGGTGAGAGAATAAGGGTGGATCTGTGTTGAATTCTGCAGAAATGGCTGAGGCATGGATTTTTATGGAGGAAAATGAAAGTCCACTGTTCAGCAGCTCAGCTAGATACTGTAATACCCGAGGCAAATTCAGTTTTCTAGGGTCCTGGCCTTTTTTCTCATTCCAAGAGCAGAACCGTTTCCATTTTGCGGAGTAAGCCTTTCTAGTAGATGGCCTTCTGGCCTCCAAAATGACATCCTGCACCTCTTTGGGGAGTAGAGTCTGTTGTGGTGTTAAGGAATTTTTCATGCAGCGAGATTGAGTGTTTTCAGCTGACTGTGAAGAGTTCTGTAGCTGTGCTGAGTCAGCAGAAGAGGCATTAGAGGTAGGGACCAGGGAGGAGTATGTGTTAGGCTCCTCAGGAGTGGGTACCAGTGTTGTCTTGGCCAGTATGGAGCAATCAGTATCATCTTCGGTCTGTCTGCTCTTGCTTTCAAGAGCACCTTGGGCAGAAGAGGCAGAGGTGGGAAAGCGTAAATTAGAAGTTATGTACCTACCATAACGTTCCATGTTAGTTGTCTTCTCTCGCCTTCTTTCTTGCTGGATGGGTTCGGAGCCGATCCTCGGCTCCGACTCGGCACTTGCTTTAGCTCGAGAACTCCTTTTACCAGCTCGAGGCAACCCTATATCCCATGATGCAAGGCGGAACTACCTCAGATCTCGTTTGGTAGCTAACTTACCCTGCTAAAGACTATCCTAACAGAATTAGGAACCATGGTTCCTAAAAGAAAATCCTCCTAACAACGTACCGGAGGAAACAATCTAATAGGAACTCTCCAAGATCTGTCCAGGCCAGGGGGAAGGAGGGAGGGACGCAAGAAAGAAGGCGAGAAGACAACTAACATGGAACGTTATGGTAGGTACATAACTTCTAAATGTTAAGTTGTCAATCTCGCCTTCATTCTTGCTGGATGGGACCGCGTCCCTAGCACCTGTATCCCGGGTGGCTCAATGGAACAGACTCTTGAGAACTGTGGAACCAAAACTGGCCCTATCTCTAGAGGCCAAGTCCAACTTGTAATGAGAGACAAAGGTATGAGGCGTGGCCCAAGTAGCTGCTGCACAAATGGTATCAATGGGTAGTCTATCCTGAAAAGCTGCAGAAGTGGATAGACTCCTGGTTGAGTGTGCTTTTGGCTTAGAAGATAGCTGTTTGCCCTGAGAGAGTACACATAGGAAATAGTGGAAGTCAACCATCTGGATAAGGTCACTTTAGATACTGGAAGACCTATCCTGTTTTCTGCATAGGAGACAAATAATTGGTCCGATTTTCTGAATTGTTTAGTTCTATGCAAATAGTACCTGAGCTGACGATGGACATCCAAAATATGCAGTTTCTGTTCAGCTCTGTCGGAATAGTTTGGGAAAAAGACTGGTAGGTCTATAGATTGGTTAATGTTGGTTTGAGATACGACTTTGGGAAGAAAGGAAGGGTTAGTTCTTAATGATACCCTGTCCTTATGAAAAACCAAATAAGGGGAACGAATGCAGAGAGCTTGAATCTCGGAAACCCTTCTTGCAGAAGTGACAGCCAGTAAAAATATAGTTTTCCAAGTCAATAACTTCAAAGAACATGAAGCAGACGGTTCGAAGGGAGGTAGTATCAAGGATGCCAACATTAAGTTTAGATCCCATTGCGGAGGAGGATGCTTTATAGGTGGTTTTAGGAGGAAAACTCCTCTCAGAAAGGCCTTGCATAACCTATGAGACATAATGTTATTGTCATGCAGGCCAACATGATACTTAGAAATAGCAGCCAGTTGTACTTTGACTGTAGATGACGAGGATCCTGAATGAAAAACCTCCGCCAGGAAATCTAAAACCGAATGTACAGGAGCAGTAAAGGGGTCAATATTTCTGGAATTCGCCCAAATAGAAAAACGTCGCCACTTGCTAGCATAAACAGTCCTAGTGGACGACTTCAAGAAAGAGACTAAAATGTCTCTGACTGAGTCCGAAATCATCGGTAGCCTGGCTAGGGTAGGAAGTGGAGCAACCAAGCAGTGAGGTTGAGAGAATGAATGGCCCGGTGCTGCTGACCCGATTGGTGGATCAAGAGATCCGGAATTGGGTCCAGATGCCAGGGCTGCACCAGAAGGTGATGATGCAGAGACGGAAACCAAATTTGTCGAGGCCAATATGGGGCAATGAGGATCAACTTGGCTCTCAAAATGGTGGCTTTCTGAATGACTTGTGGAATCAAGGGAAAAGGAGGCAAAGCGTACAGAAGTCCCCGGGGCCAATCCTGGGTTAGAGAGTCTCTCAGAGGTTGGCCTGGAAGGGGAAAGAGTGAAGAAATCGGGGCACTTGTTGTTTTGAGGAGTAGCAAAAAGATCGCAACAAGGAGTGCCCCACTTCAGAAAAATCTGATCCACTACAGATTGATTGAGAGACCACTCGTGAGGCATCAGAATGGATCTGCTCAGCCTGTCCGCTAATAGGTTGGACCTGCCGGGATGTGCGTTGCTATCAGAAACCGCTGAGAAGAGATCGCCCACTGCCAAAGTCTGAGAGCTTCTCGACATAACGGATAGGACCTGGTCCGCCCTGCTTGTTGATGTACCAGACTACGGACATGTTGTCCGTCTGTACTGCAATAGTCCCCGTGGGAAGAAAGTCGTTGAGGGCTTGCAATGTTAAAAGCACTGCTCTCATCTCCAGGACATTTATGTGCAGATGGTATTCTATGGGTTGCCACGTCCCGTGGACCATCCTGCCCTGATAATGCCCCCCCACCCGATCAGAGAGGCATCCGTAGTGACTGTGGCAACTGGAGGAGGGGGAATAAAGGGTCAGCCCTGATGAAGAAGAGGGGAAGATATCCACCAGTTTAGATGAGCTCGCACGACTGTGTTACCAAGATTTCGTGCCTCATCGGAGACTGTGGTACGACCACTGCGTGAATAGCATCCACTGCAGAAGACGCATGTGGAAGCGAGCCAGTGGTAGAAGAACAATGGCTGCAGCCATAAGACCTAGAACCTTCAGTATAAATCTGGCTTTGATCTTGTTGCTTTGCAAAAGAAGCCGAACAAATTTTGGATGTCCAGAATTCTTTGATCTGTTAGTCTGGCTAACATTTTGACGGTGTTTAATTCTGCGCCTATAAAGGTGATAGATTGGCAAGGCAGCAGAGAAGATTTTTCAAGTTTACTGAAATTCCCAAACTCCTGCAAAGCTGTAGAGTGTAGTCTCTGGACTGAAGAAGCTGACACTTGGTGGTGGCGGAGAGGAGCCAGTCGTCCAAATAGGGAAACACCTGGAATCCTCGCCGTCTCAGATGCGCTGTGCCCACTGCCAGGCATTTGGTAAACACTCTGGGGCTGAAGTGAGGCCAAAGGGCAGGGCTCTGAATTGGTAATGACTGGTCCCTAGCGGCGGAGAAACCTTCTGGAGCGTCTGTGAATCTTTATGTGATAGTACGCATCCTGAAGGTCTATAGAGCACATCCAGTTGTCCTTGCCCAGAAAGGGCAGAATGGACTGAAGCGTGACCATCCGAATCTTGCCTTCTTGACAAATCTGTTCAGATTGCTCAGGTCTAATATTGGTCTCCAATCTCCCGTCCTTTTGGGGACCAAAAGAATCTGGAGTAGACGCGGATCCTACCTGGTCTGCTGGCACAGTCTGGACGGCTCTTTTTTCTAGGAGCTTTGAAACCTCCTGTTCTGCCAAATCCCTTTGACCGGGTGAGATGTCTGGAAGGGATTGTAGAGGTACGGAAACCTTTGAAGGGATTTTGTAACCCTCGGATATGATCGACTGTACCCACATCTCTTGAGATAGGGATTGCCAGGCTACTGGGTACAGCGAAATCCTTCCTCCGACTGCCTCCAAGGGTGGACAGTCGGGCAACACCTCAGGGATGCTGAAAGGGCTTCTCAGGAAGAGACTCCCTGTTGCCCTGGTTTTGAGGACCCCCCCCCTGCCTCTAAGGCGGCGTGTATTATTGTTACCCCCTCTGCCTCTGGGGGTAAACTGACCACGTGCGTCCGGTGTAGCTCCTTGGGCTTTACGGAACCACATCTTCCCCCCCTTCTGACCCTTGGGGTATGGTCTAGAAGGAGTGGAAAACTGGACTCCAACGGCAGAAAGAGTTTTACCGTCCTGCTCACACCTGGTCAAGGTATCCTTCACCTGAGGTCCGAACAAAGCCGAACCATCAAAGGGGTATTAGTGAAGGACGCCTTAATGGGGTCCAAAATTACAAAGCCGCATCCAGGCTTGGCGTCTAAGAGCAACTCCTGTGCCTGCGGCCCTGCTCGCTCCATCGGCCGCATAGGATATGAGCCGCATGGAGGAGTTAGATATGGAATTCAGGATAGCAAGCTGCGAGGCAATCTTTTCCTGAGCCCCAGCAGCAGAAGGATCCTGGACTACTTCTCCCAGTTCCTTGAGAACATCTCGTTGAAGCCTGGTGAAGTGACAAAGGTAATTCAGCGAACGCATAGCAAAGGTCGCTGAAGAAAACATCCGCTTTCCATACCTGTCCATGGTCCTAGAGTCCTTATTAGGAGGATGGACAGGTACTGAAGGATCCGCCAGTTCCTTCTTAGTGGCAGCTGCCACCACCATAGCATCCACCGAGACACCCTTGGAAAGGAACTGTTTGTCCAAAGGGGCCGTAATGAATTTGGATGGTCTTCTGGGGACAGGTTCCACAGAATCTGGAGCCGCCCACGCCTTACGAGCCACTACCTGCATAAGTGGGTCGAAAGGCGGAGACACCCAGGAGGTGGAGGGTCGGGATCCAAAGCCTCCAGGTATACCGACTCATCCTCGGAGGGGTCAATGGAGGCCAATTCCCCTCTGTTTGAGGAGCTCAAGGATGTCTGAAAAGGAGACATCCTCAGAGGGCGACCGTGGTGACCCCTCCGGCTCATCTAAGTCGGTATCAGATCTAGTAGCCCCACCCGAGTCTGTGTGTTTCCTCTTACATGTCCTCTTCCGAGGGGGTTCCCCTGCAGGATCAGGAGAAACCTCGGAAGAGGAGGAAATTCCCAGTGGGGAAACCTGGGGCGATGGATCCCTGGGCCTGTGAGCAAGAGGTTTGCAAGAGGCATCTGCAGGCACTGAAGAGGGAGGAGCTAGAGGGATGGACCGTTGACCAGGCTCAGAGGCCAGGACACTCCTCATCACCTCAAAGGCTCCTCTCCCCGGGAGGCTGGAACACACCAGCTCCGAAGAAACAGGAATGGCCGGCTCCAAAGAGAGAGAAGGCTCCGAGGCCGATGTCGGTACCGAGCTTACCAAAGCTGAAGCCCGAGAGGGAGAGCGGGTCGGACAAGGGTCCGATGCCACTAGCCCCTCGGAGCCGACAGTGAAACCCGACGACCGGATCCCTCCAAGGAAGGTCTCAAGGAGGAGATCGGAGCCGAGGCGATGGAGCCGAAGGATGTATCGGCTCCGGCATCGAAACAGTCGCTGTCCCGAAGCTCCGGCTCCGAACTGCGGTGTGGAGTCGGAGGAGGAAGTTCAAGGATTGGGGCTATAGCCGAAGTCTGCTGAGACGGGCTATGGAGCATTTGGGCCAGTGCCTGAGACTTCAACAGCCTGCTTACCACCCTCTCTAAATCGTGGTCAGACAGCCTGGAAGATCTCGAAGATCGGCTCCGATGGCTCCGCTCCGACAAAAGGGGAGACCCCGGAGCCGAGTGGATACTCAGTATAGAAGGGGACCGAGATCTCTTACGGATCGAAGCCATCGGAGCCGAAGTCCCTTGAACTCCAGATGGAGCCGAGGATATCTCGGCTCCGATGCTGGATGAAGTGTCGGCTCCAGCCGGAGCCGACAAGGCCACAGTAGTCAGGGTATCGGAGCCGGTCGGCGCAGAACCCACTACTTGAACAGAAGATGTATCGACTCCAGCCGGAGCCGGAGCCACCGGAGGAGGCTTGGACACTGTAGCCTGAGCCTTCGGTGGTTTAGGAGGTTTTCCTGACCCTAATTTAGGAGGAGAACCTTCTGGCTTAAGTAAGCCTAGGAGGATGAGTTTATTCCTCCTTTCCTGCAGGACTCTCTGGCTAAAAGCATGACACAAAGCACAGGAGTCCTGCAGGTGCAAAGGCCCCAGGCAATAAACACAAGAAGTGTGACCGTCTGTCAGAGACATTTTCTGACAGCACTGGTCACACTTCTTGAAGCCTGAGACCTTGCCTTCCTTTGACATCCTAGGAGGATGGAAACACAAACAATCCCAACAAACACACAAATTAATCCCTTACACAAACACACAGGAAGGGAATAACCAATGGGGAATTAGGCCTGACTAAAAAAACTTTAGATTAAAGATTATAAAAAGTTTGAAAACAAGGGAATAGGGTGGGCTGTAACTAACTACAGACTAAACTGACACTAAAAGGGAAAAATTAACCCCCTAACTACACTTTTTCTTATTTCACAAACAAAAACTTACCTCAGCTGGCAAAGGAGACCTCTTTCGCTAAGCGGCAAACGAGATCTGGGGTAGTTCCGCCTTGCATCATGGGATATAGGGTTGCCTCGAGCTGGTAAAAGGAGTTCTCGAGCTAAAGCAAGTGCCGAGTCGGAGCCGAGGATCGGCTCCGAACCCATCCAGCAAGAATGAAGGCGAGATTGACGACTTAACATCTGTCCATGCTGTCCAACTGAATGAAAGGGCGTCCACTCTCCAGGCCTTCGGATGAAAGGTCCTTGAACAAAACTTTTCCAACTGATGATTCCTGTGGGAGGCGAAGAGATCTATGTCTGGCCTCCCCCACGCTTGGATTATCTTTGTAAACACTTGATGATGCAACTTCCATTCGTGTGGATCTGTCATATTTCTGCTTAGATTGTCTGCCAGCGTGTTTTCCAAACCTGGCAAGTACTGTGCTTGAAGTTCGATTTGCCATTCCAGAGCCAAGTTCCAAAGTGTCATGGCTAGTCTGCACAGGGGGTATGAATGTGTTCCTCCTTGTTTGTTTATGTACCACATTACTGTGGTGTGTCTGTTCTTATCAATAATTGTCCTGGATGCAGGAAGTCCTTGAAAGCTGTAATTGCATTTATCACTGCTAGCATTTCTTTTTGATTGATGTGAAGGTGCTTTTCCTTTTGGGACCATTTGCCCTGAATGCACCTGTCTGTCATATGCGCCCCCAGGCGTAATCTGAGGCGTTTGTTGTGATGACTTGATTTGCTTGAGGCTAGCAGAATGGGAGACCTGTGTTTGTTTGACATGCTTGGGCCCACCATAGAAATTCCTTTTGCAAACACGGAATTATTGGTATTATTGCTTCCAAACTGTGGCTGTGCTGAGACCAAAGGTTTTTTAGGTACCATTGAAGTTTCCTCATATGCAACTTTGCACATGGGATTAAAAGAATGCAAGATGCCATGAAGCCCAGAGCCTGTAGGATTTTCCTTGCAGTAAGCCTGGTACAATTTATTAGTATTTTGAAGTATTGAGTTAGTTGCCCCTGTTTTTCTGGCGTAAGATAGGCCATCTGGGTGTTTGTGCCCAAGTTGGCACCCAGGAAAGTTATTTTCTGAGATGGTGTTAGCCTGGATTTCTCTTTGTTGATTGTGTATCCCAGAGAATGCAGTAACCGTGTTACATAAGCCAGATGTTCCAGAAGTATGTGCTTGCTGTCCGTTTGGATCAGGCAGTCGTCCAAATAAGGGTAAATTTGTATCCCTTGAAGTCTGCAGTAGGCAATTACTGATGCCAGGCATTTCGTGAATACTCTGGGCACAGTAGATAAGTCAAAGGGCAATGCAGAGAATTGATAGTGTATTGAACCTGCAAGAAATCTGAGGTATCTTCTGCAGCTTTGTCTGATTGGGACATGCAGGTATGCCTCCTTGAGGTCCAATGTTACCAGCCAAAACTCCTTGCCCAGCATGGGAAGAAGCTGCTGTAATGTGAGCATCTTGAATTTTGGTACGAGTCAGAATGTGTTTAGGGTGGATAAGTCCAAAATGGGTCTCCAGTCGGATCCTTTCCTTGGTGCCAGAAATAGCCTGGAGTAAAAACCTTGACCTTGCTCGTGAATAGGTACCGCTTGAATAGCTTTCATGTCTATGAGCTTTGAAATTTGTAGTTGTGCCTCTGCCCTTTGATTGTGTGGCAGGTTTGGCATGCCTCTCATTTTTGGAAGAGTGTGAAAATGAAATCTGTAGCCTCTGTTTATAACGTCCAGGATCCATTTGTCTGTTGTGACAATATGCCAATTTCTTGTAAATAATGCCAGTTTTCCTCCCAAGGGTGCTGCCAGCTGAGACTTGCTTGGCATGGAAAGGAGGAAGTCATTGGGTTTGTTTCCTGTAATGTTGTGCACTGTCTTCGGCACCTCTTGGTGCTAGAATTTGCCATTGCCTGCCTCTATATGATCCTTCTGATTGTCCTCTGCCCCTTGTGCGCCTGTATCTACCTCTTTGGGGCTTGTCCGTGGCTGGAAAGGACCAGTTTTTAGAAGGCCAATTTCTGCTAAAATGTGGTGGTTGAACCTGTAGAAAAGCTTTGACAGTTTGCATAGATTTGGCTTTTTCTTCCATTTTCCGTAGTATCTCCTCAGCATTAGTACCAAATAACACATCTTTTTGTAAAGGAGCATCTAATAGTTTAGCTTTCACATGATCAGGTAAGATTTGTTCCCTAAGCCAGGCATGTCTACGAATGACTGATCCTGTAACAGCAGCTCTACTTGAGGCCTCTAGGGCATCATAGCCACATTGTAAGGTGTGTTTACCCACTTGTTCTACACTATGCATCATATCCTGCAACTCCTTCAAGTCTGGTTGTTCAGGTTGAGACATTTTATTTCTTAATTGTGATAACAGAAACTGCTGATATTTAAGCATATGAAACTGACAATTTAAGGCCCTCGTGGCTAGGGTGGCCGAGGTATATACCTTTTTTCCCCACCTTTCTAAGGATCCTGACTCTCTTTCTGAAGGTAGTGGATTCTTAGCAGTAGAGGCCTTCATTCCCTTGGGACATTGAGAAATGGTTTCAGGGTCAGCATTATGGCTTTTGTAAAGAAATTGGTGAGAGTTAGGAACTCTGTAGTACCTATCAGGTTTGAATGGGGCAGGAGGCAGGGAATCCGGATTAAGGCAAGCCTCCAAATAAACATCATCAAGTATGTCCAAGACAGGAGGTATCGCCAGAGGTCTGTGTTGAGGTAACAAAAGAAATTCCCTAAGTCTTTTCTTGGAATCAGAAAAGTCTTGGCCTTCCCAATGGAAGTGTTCCCTCAAGGTGTGCAAGGTTTCCCCAAAAGAAAAATCCTCAGGAGGAGATACAGAAGGAATGGACTGCTCCGCATCAGAATCTTCAAAAGGGGAGTAAGAGTGTTCCTCTACATCAGAATGTTCTGAAAAAATGGAGCCCTGATCCGAAGAGGGAGAATCTTCCTCCACTCTGGGTCTCTTGTCTGGAGGGGGTTGGGAACCCCTGACAAGAGTAATTAAATTCTCAGCCATTTTAAGCATCTGCTTTTTAGGCATGGGGCCTGGAGATGGGCCCTGTGCAACAGGCCTCTTGGGATGCCTGGCTGATTTGGACTTGGTAAAGGCCTTAATGGAAAAGGAAGATGAGGGTCTAAAGACACCATGGGTGGAAGTGGACCTGTCCACATTAGGAGGCTCAACGCTCACAGTGGCTTCGGTGGTTGTAGTCTGGGTCTGGGCCGAGGTACCTGCGGTCTCGGTTACAGAAGACACCGCCAAAGAAGTGTCGTCGGTAGTCAGGGACTGCATAGGCGTCTCGCTGAGAACCGGACCACGTGTAGCCGGTTTTGGCGTGGTGTCGGTGGGGACCGCGGACCTCGCGTGTCGGTCCTTGTCCTTATGTTTTTTGGACAAAACGGTAGTCGGAGTCTCCGACGACATTTTATAATCAAAGGATGTACCAAAAAAGTGTTGGGCGAACTCCGCCCGACGCTTAATAGTGCGTTTATTGAAAGTAGCGCAAAAGCGACAGCCCGAGACGTCGTGGTCTGGGCCTAAACAAGGTATGCAGAGGGAATGGAAATCCTTATGCGGTATTTGCTTCCCACAAGAAATACAATTGTTAACTTTTTCTGACATCGGTCTGAGGCAAGAAAAGTTTCCCCAATGGGGTACTTAGCTTTAAAGAAGACTTCGGTTTCCAATTTTTCGTAAATTCAGGAGCTGGCAGACTGGCACTTGCGAACTGCTTCTGCTTCAGGCACCGCGTGGCAAAAAAGACTGAAGAAAATGGCATCGGCTGTGTCTTATATACCCCTGCCTCACTGACGTCAGGAAAGAATGCGACAACAACCGACGCCGGACCTAGACTTTGGAATTCGTCCGACCGAGGACCGCCTGATGGCAGAAAACCCATCTGTGATTACTGCAGCTGTATGCACGATGAACATCAAGAAAACCATTCTACTCTTCCTACAGAAGCTACAGACTATTCTCTAGCACAGACATTGTATCTCTGGCTCCATTCAAAACTGTGGGATAACATCTTTATGGCTTAACCCATAAAAGTAATTTAATTGTAAGCATTTTTCTTAAAATTAGCTGGCTGCTTAAACTCCTCTCTTCTCTTCCAGTGTCCTGTTACAATATATACATACAGTTTGACATGTACATTTCTTTTCTGTCCAGCAGGACCCACTATTGATACATTTTCAACACAGGCAACTTTACAAATATCTTTGTAACACAAGCATCTGTACAAATCAGTTTGATGTTCAAATTCCATACAGTTCTAATACATTTGTAACACAAGCATCTGTACAAACCAGTTTGATATACAAATGATATATTTCTTTAGCAAACTCCAGCTAGCTATGTTGGCACTACCCTACATCATCACAGCATCAGCTGGGATTTTCTATTTGCAGATTTCCTGGCTTACAGAAAAAAGATATAGGTGGAGGGGCTGGTCTAGTGGAAGCAGACAGTGCTGATTTGATGCACTTGAGATAAGGTAGATATCAGTCAACAGATGCCCAAAGAGTGCACTCCATGTGACTTATTTATTTTTTTTAATAAGAAGCATCTTTATTAAATTATCACATATGACATAGGCAATCATACATTTATATAAATGAAAACAAACCATGCTGACAAATTTAGTTGCAAACATTACACATCACTTATAATCAAACCAGTCATTGCCAAGCATTACATAGCTCATTCAAATCCTGCCTTCTTTTAAACCTCATTCCTCCTCTGCATGTATCGTTCCCACAATTTCCACTTTTTTCTATGCAATTTGTTCCTACTCTTTTCTAAATATCCCAATTCCAGTTGTTTTATCTCTGTTACTATATTCGCTACTTCAAGTACAGTTGGTTTATTTATTTATTTTACATTTGTTGACCAGGAAAGTCCAACTGGACATATGTCCATTTTCAGCGGGGGCCCGGGGAAAAAAGCTCCATCAATACATACAGAAATTACAATTAAACTGTTTGACTTTGCTTATTAACAATGATAGAAAATAATATACAATCAACAACACAGTTCATAAGCAAGTAGCAACTGAACAGTAGCCTTGGATTACAAACAACTAGATGAAAAATAACATACACAGTTTAGGGAGGTACAAATAGTGTAATGAACTAAATAATATTTGATTTCCATTTTCTAGTAATTGCATTTTTTGCAGCCACCATAATTAGACTCAGCTAGGCCTTAATATGCCTAGGCAATTCTGATCCTGTATCATAGCTCAAAAAATAATTTCCTTAGTTACACTAATTTGCTCACCCTGTATTTCTGACAAATCTGCAGTGAATCTTTAGTCTACCAACTCATTATACTTTCAGAAAATATGTTCCCAATTACCTCTTTCTTCCCCATCACACCTCCAACATTTGCTGTCTACATGAGGAAATATTCTTTGCAGTCTACTTGAGGTATAAAATACCTATGTAAACAATTCCAAGCAAAGATTCTAAATCTTCTAGACTTTGTTGCATATTTGGGAGGCATACATACATCTCCACTGTTTCTTTGGGAAATCTTTATCCAATCTCTCTTCCCAATCCTTTTTAATCTCCTCTGATTGACTCTTATAGTTATCATGCAATATTTTGTACACTCTACTAATTACTCCTTTTTTTAACAGCAGCTTCTGTTCTAAATTCTACTAAAAACTCTACCAGTGCTGGTCTTTCACTTAGGATCACCCTATTTCTTTCTCTTTGTCTATATACTCCGATATCAGTCCTTGATAATTAAGGCAATCTCTAACCTACAGTCCAAATAAATTATTGGCCTCTTCCTATTCTATTACCTTTCTCACACTAATTATTTGCTCTCAATACCTTGGTTCTTTGGCCAATGTTCTCCAATAAATTCCATCCCCTCTTGCCTATTGTCTGTATCCCTAACTGCAGTCATCTCTACTGGCAGAATCTCCTTTCTCCATTCCTGTGTTGGCTTAGATCTTAAGAGTACTTTCTGCTTCTTCAGGAATATAATATTCTGCATGGTTACTGTTATTGTCATTTTCTTTAAGGATCTGCAGCCACAATCCAAGTCTCTCCTGGTTTCTTGAGCTTCCCCCAGTTTTATGATTATTCCTTTCCACTTTGAATTATACGTTTCTGCTTGTGCCCCCATCAAAACAGGTAATCTCAACTGCCTAGTTCTATTGGAAGAATCAACTTAACCCACTTGTCTCTTGCCATCTTCCCCTTCCAGATAAAGTCCTTCAGCTCTTTATTAATTGCTATCCACAGTTTCTACTCTGGTTGATAAATATGCCTGACCTGTGTATAAAACCAAAGGACTAAAAACATTTTAACTTGCTATCCATATCCATATAAAAGAGCTACCAGTTTCTCAGTTTTTGTATTATCTTTTGTTTAGTCTCTTCCCACATATCATTAGCTGCCACACCAAAATCCTTTTAATCCATACTCCTAAGTTCTTCATTTTATCAAGTCCCCACAAATATGGACATTGCTAAACCAATTTGTGTGTGGGTACATCATTTACAGTTATTGCCTTTGTCTCAGCTTAATTAATTTTGTATCCTGAAAAGATATGAAACTGCCTCAAAATGTTCCACAACACCGAAATGTCCTTTTCTGGTTTAACAAGTATAAAATAATAACATCTGCAAATAGAACCAGCTTTTCCTGTTTACCATACCAATTATATCCTTGAGTTTCTGAGTCCTTTATTTTCTTTGCCAGTGGTTCTAAATATAATGCAAATAACAGTGAGAGAGGACACTCCTGGCCTGCTTCCTCTGCTCAAACAGAAATTATCAGAGAGGTATCCACCCACTTTAAATTTCACCCCCGATCCCTCATATATCCTAATTCTCCTAATCAACCTTATAACTTCATCAGGGAATTCAAATGCTTCCATTGCCCTGCTCATAAACTCCCAGCTTACTATGTCAAACGCTATCTCTGCATCAGGACCCACCAACAACAGTGGCATTTTCTTATATTCTGCTTCCTTCTGGATCTTCAGTGTTCTGTTAATGTTATCAAATGTTTGCCTCCCCTCCACAAAACCACAATGAGCTACCTGTATCAATTTTGGCATCACTTGTGCCATTCTTTTTAGCTATTATAGACAAACACTTTATAATCATGGTTTAGGATTGAAATGGGAATGTATGATGCTGGATCTGATGGGTCTTTACCCCCTTTAGGTATTAGCCACCACCACCTTCTTCCTCCTCTTAAAATATTGTTAAACAAATCCTTCCAGATCTTTATATGTTTTTCCTCTTCTAGCTTCTAAACTTCCACAGGAATGCCATTTACTCCTGGGGACTTCCTGTTGATTGGTTACACACCACCATTTTTTATCTCATCTCCTCCTATACTAACTGTTAGTAATTGGTTTTGATACAATAAGATCTGATAGGCCCCACAAAAAAGAAGGTGGCACTGCACTTCTTTTCTCAAACACTTATAATACAGCCCCTTACTCTAATAATATTCCACAGTTCTCTAATGCTGAAATTCTGATTTCTTTCCTAAAAATAAGTAACTCTAAAAGACTGTATCATACTTCTTTACATTCCCCCCTGGCAATAACATTCCTGTACTAGAAGACAAACTTGCTTGGATCTCTATTACTATAAAAACTGAAATGATCATTCTGGGTGATGTTAATATTAACTGGTTAAACTTCTGCTCTAAATTCCCATCCTCAAATACCAATCTATTTAAATTCACTCAACTTATCACCACTCCAACTAGATTTAATAATAATAATGAGAGTTCTATCCTAGACTGGATAGTGGTTACTGATCCAAGTAAAATCTCTTCCACTGGTACTCTCCCTAATGCACTTAGTGATCACCTCCCTTGCCTTTATCCATCAAACTGCTCCCTCCTTTCAAAAGCAACATCATTATAAATTAACAAGGAATCTACCTTCGACCCACAGACTTTCATCAATACACTAAAACATATGAACTGGAGCATCCTAAAAAGGCTACCATTAGACAATGCAGTGGACTACTTTAATATGTTTCTAGAAACTTTAAACATCCCTGCATTTCCTTGTTTAATAAGACCAAAACAACAATGCCCCATGGCTAATTAAATCAACTAAGGAGCTTATGCTAGCTAGGGATAAAACTTGGAAACAATGGCAAAAAACTAAAAATTCTCTAGACCTTCACAACTTGGTAAAAACACAAGTAACTAAAGATAAAAAAGGATATTATATAAAACTTCAAACCAACCATAAGCAGAATCCCAAAAAATTCTGGACATCCATCACATCACTCCTAAACCCTGGCTTAAAAAGTAAACCATGTCCACATCCTGATGCAACACCACAACAAATAGCCAGTCTCTTTAACTCGCACTTTATTAATACCATAGCAAACATTACTGCTAACTTTTCCCAACAACAATACAGCACAAGCTATACTGGGCCATCAATACTATCCGTTTCTACTCACTCCCCCCTCATCTAAACCATCCTGTCATCCTCATGAAGCTGCAACCCATCCTACACCCACATTCACCTTAATCCTATTCCAACTATTACAATAAAAAGACTACTACTTAAACTCAAACCTAGTTCTAATGCAGATGATAACCTACCCACTGAATATCTACAACTAGCAGCCACAGCTATTGCCTACCCCCCCCATCAGCATACTTCTCAACAGATCCAACCTAGAATCATATGTCCCAAAAACTTGGAAAGAAACATTTATTCTACTCCTTCATAAAGGTGGCAAACACTACCGATATTTCCAACTATCATCCTACAGCCACTTTCTCTCCTATCTACAAAATTCTCGAAAAATGTATACACATACAACTGCTACACTTTCTCATTAATAACCCGCCCACACAACATGGATTCAGACCAAGTCATAGTACTATGACTAACTTGATATCCTTCATGGACACTGTTAATGTGAGGGAAGCAGGGAAAACTGTTTCTTCCCTATGTCTTGACTTAACAAAAGCTTCTGATACAGTCTCTCACCCACTACTTTCAATTAAATGTACATGTCCCTGTGAAATATAACGCTTGGGTAATAATAGGCACATTCTTTCAGAGCTCCTCCTACTGAATTCAGATCTTCCAATGCAAATATTTTCATAAAGTTCTTCAAAAATCTACCCTCTTTTGTTATATCTTCCCCTCTTGGCCCCACAGATACATCCTCGCTGTTGCATATCAAATTGCAGTCCCCACCTGTAAGTAATAATCCCTGCTGAAAGCTGAATATTTCTTTCAGAATTTTCTTAAGCTCCACTGCAGCAGTTTTAGGTGAAATACAACCACATGCCAGTGTAATCCTCCTCCCTTGCCAGTAAACTCTTACTACTAAAAATCTACCATTATTATATTTTCCCCCTCTTCTATCACTACCGGAACTTCTGTACCAAGTAGTATTTTCCTCTCTCCCAGACATTCTGCTGAATAACCATTCTCAAACATTTGTCAAATTCACATGCTCAGTTCTTAGCTATTTGCACTCTGCATTTTTCAGTATAGTTCCCAACATTCTTTTATGTACATACATCTGCGACCACTCATTTTCAAAGATAACATGGAAAGTGTTGCCATTATGATAAGTTATTATTCCCACCTGTTATGTATAACAGCTTTTTTTAAATGTCTTGTTTCTGCTTTCGTGTTACATGCACACACAAATGTTTGGCAGGTTGATCTTTTAGACAGTTGTTTCTTGTCATACCCATTTGAAAGTATATCGCATTTTACAGACTTTTTGTTTTAATGAAAACTTTCAAACAAGAAAATAAACACACCCTCAGAACCCACCAACTTAATGCACACAAAACTATGTACATCTTCAAATAATGAAGTTTACCCCTCCTAATAAATAGGAACAAATGTCCCAGATTGGCAGCTACACTCACAGGCTTGAACTGGCCTATAATGAAGGTTATCCATGCTAAGATGCATGGTACAACCTGTGCGTATACTTACACTAAGTGCCATTTGTGTCTTATCTTTATTCCTTTCCGAGATACAGAAAATATCTTGAATGCTTTCAGAAAGCATTATCTTTTAGCCACCAAAAGAAGTAAAAGTTATTCTTTTACTGCCTTTAACAGCTTGCCTCCATAGAAACATGAGAACCAGATACACAGTTGCCTTCAGCTACATGACTTTCATGTGCACTGTGGACATTTACTTGCTAAAGGAAAACTTTTCATTAGATTTGATGTTCTTTACTAACTAAACTTGTTGTTAGGTCAAGCCAAGGGCCTTAATCCAGTCATTCCCCTATCCAAAAATAAGAAAAAGCACATTCATTTTACTTACATCATGCTCTTATGTCCACATTTTCTTTTTAATAGCAGATTTATTGAAAAACTTTAGTGCCTCAGCCAATACAGCCTTCAAGAAGTCATATACACATAAATAAGCATTCCCCTTAAATACGCATCACAATAAAACAATTAATAAAACAATAAAGCCTTAATTATATTAAATATCTCCAATTAATTTCACAATTAAGTCCATAAGGTACAAGGGTATTATACTTCAGAATAAAAAATGATTCTTTAAATAACAGTTTTTCCTTTAACATAGCAGCATCATCCAATTTTATAAAAACTTTTTCCAAAATAGTAGTCTGCAATAACTTACAATCACCATTGTGACATTCCTTAAAGTGAACGGCTACAGAGCTTTCTATATTTTTTTTTTACATCTATGGTAATGCTTTTTTATGTGTATATGACTTCTTGAAGGCAGTGTTGGCAGAGGCGCTAAAGTGTTTTGAATAAATCTGCTATTTGGAACTGTGGACAGTGGTGTTCAATGCCTCTTTTGGTTTGTTTGTTGTTTGGGATTCTTTTCTTTTTACCTTGCAATACCAACATTGCTTAAAACTGAAAAAGAAGAAAGAAAAAGGGCAGATGTTTATTTTAGTATCCCTATTACACACAAAAATAACTGAAAAAGCTTTACTATAGAACATGCAATATATGTCATGTTTTATAAAAAATACTGCCAAGAGCAAAAACTGTTAAATGGATTACGTTCCACTGGCACAGTCTCTCTATGAGATGCATTATCAGAAGAATAAAAAGTACAATTCTCTGTTTAATGGATCACTTTTTGTTAGACAGACTTTTGCATTTCCTCCTTAGCATGTTCTGCAGAAAAAAATGACTTTGACCCTCTAAGAAAAAATATTCTGAAGATAACTAGATAGAGCAGCTTGAGTCTCACAGCTGCTTTTTGACATTTCCTGATCGCTGGAATAAATTTACTCCTCTTCTGCCTGGTGGACAGTGAGTAATTATTTTCAACACACACTCTACTGACTCCATGTTTTACTACTTCGACCTTCTGCCACAGTTTTGTCAGAATTAACTCTTCTGCTGGTAGTACTGCATCTTTACTATTTGAGGTCTTAGCTGCTTTCATAGCCAGGTTTGGAGCATACATACAATGTGCCCTTTCAATTAACAACTCCTGCTGTGGAACACCAGTCCAGTTGCTTTTTTGAACTTTCATAAAATTAATACAACCTGTTCCTTCCAGCTCCTCTGGTAAAGCAGAAAATCTCAGGTTTTCCCTATGTGCCTTGTCCTCTACTTCTACCATTTTTTTGAAACATCTCTTTTTGAGACGTCTCATACTCAGCCAGACATTTCTTCATTTTGACCTCTGATTTTTGCAGTTTTATCAGCTCATCTGAATATCTGTTTAATGCTTCTTCCATTTTATATAGCATTTTGTTATTTGAGTTGATATACTCCTTCAGTGTTTCATTTATTTTAATCAGCTCTGAGCACACTGGACTTATCTTTCCCTCTGGAGTACTGAAAATCAGGTCTTGCATCAGATCTGGAGCTTGGACTGCTTTTTTGCTGAACAGCTGTAGGATTCTTCCCAGCCATTGCTTTCTCCTGACCTTTTCACATTTTCATAGATTTTTACTAGGCTAACAACCCAGGGGGCCTTTCTAAGCTTAGCCAAGTTTTCCCAAAATAATAATTATGTCCTGTATCCAAACAGGACAGTGCAAGCCAGGCATCTATAAGCTACCACTGTCCATAAGGGACTTGGGTGCCAGGCCTGGTGTAAATTTCATATTCCGCAACCACTGGTCTGGGTTGCATTTAAAATGGGTAATAGACAAACTCAGCTTCACAAAGATGGGAAGCCTGTTCCATCAGAGGTTCATTCTCTGGGACAAATATCTGTCTCACCAATATATTCTATTTAAGTCACAGACAAAATTCAGGTCCTTAAACCTTGTACTTCTGGTATTGTTCGACATATGAATATGAAAGAGATTCATAAGTGTGGGGGTTGCAGATGCTTTGTAAGCCAGGCATAGATCACCCCTCAGCAATCTATACAAGACTGAGTAGAGGGAAAGGGCTTTAAGAAGCAAAGGCAGGTTTGTTGCATCTTGTATACTTTTTCTAAGGAGCCTCTGAGTTTGCTCTAGTTGCAGCATATGCAACAAAGGGAGCATTACAGTAGATGACTGGTCTGTTACAGGCGGAGTACAATGGGATGATGACTTCTCTGGACCTAGATGCCATGCCCTTACTTATAAGTTATGAAACATAAAAGGATGTCCTCACCAATGTGGCAATGTTGTGGTCTGAGGTAAAGCTACTGTCTATGTGTGCACCCAGATCCAGGACTACTGGGTCAGCTCTTGGGGACATATCAACACGGTAATTAGCCAGAATGGTTGACTTCCCAAAGGGTACAATTATGCATTTCTTAGTAATGATATTAAGACCATGGCTTTGGCACCATTCATTAGTCAAAGAAAGGACTTATTGAAGAATGGTGTCTTCAGGGGTGTCGTTGATAACTCCCAGTTGTAATCATATGTAGACTTAGTCAGCCATCAACCTTCAGCAATTGCTTCCATTTCAGAGAAATAGATGCCAAAAAAGGAGAGGGCTGAGTATTGAACCCTAGGGGACTCTACTAATGACTGGTCTCTTTGTGGAGGTGGCCTCACCAATTTTGACCTCCTAGGTCCTATCTGTGAGCCAGTTGGCTATCTAGCAGGTGATAACAGGGTTTATACCTAAATTAGTGAGCTTGTCTATAATGCCTGAGTGGGATATTGCATCAAAAGCTTTGGCCAGGTCAAGGCAAGCTGTGTGCACAGTCTTGCCTTCATCCAATGCTTTGGTGACCCTCTCAAAAAAGTCCACCAGATTTAATAGGCATGACCTTCCTTTAACAAAGCCAAAATGTGATAGGTCCAGGGTTTGCAGGTTACCTATGTTCTCATTTATTATGTCCACGATGATTCTTTCAATGGCCTTACATATGAGGTTGGTCAGACTTATGGACCTCTGGTTACTCATATCCGTGATTGGTCCTCCTTTGTGCAAGGGAGTGACTGTAGCCATTTTCCATTTCTTGAGCACAAAACTGACTGCAGGCTCCACCTGAAAAGTGATTCAAATGGACCACAGAAGTCACGTTTCATGCTGTTTATTAAGTACCCTGGGATGTTATAGTGGCCCACTGATACAGTGTTTTTGGCCTTGGACAGTGCGCATAGATGACCTGTTCCCTAGTAATGGTTAGGGGGATTGTGGTATACAGCATTTCCTTCGGACTATCGTGGGGAGTGGGGGGAGAAATTTAAGTTGAAGTTGTCGTTGATTTTCTTTCTGGTTCTCTAAACAACTTCTTTGCTGGCATCCAGGCAATGCACTTACAAACTAGTAAATGAAATTTACCCAAAAGGAAAATTCACTGGCTCTCTTTTCTGAGTTTCTGTTTTCATACTGGGAGAGTTGAAATTAAGCGGTTACTCAGTGTGTGCAGCCATCTTGGAAGTCACTTGTTACTTTTATTGTTGAAGTGACTTGGAGTGGTGATTAACTGTGTTAGTTCATATAGATTTTTGGCACTGGTGGAGCTGTTAATGGAAAAAAGACAGAAGAAGTTAATACTGAAGTCACCTAATAGTAGTTATTTGCGCGGGATGTTGGATGCTGCCATGACAATTTTCAGGTGGTGTACAAGCTCTTATTAGGATCTGTGCTGATTAAGTTTAAGAACAGATATGAGGATTTATGTTTTTTTCTTTTGGGGGGGGTTAGACGTGATAAGGTGAGCTGTAAAGTGATTTTGTAGAGAACTGAAACTCTACCAGCTCTCAAGCTTTCCAAATGCCCTGAGTATGTTATGGTCTGGTGTGAGTGTCTCAGCTTTTGTTTCACTTTGCTGCATTACATTGGTTAATTGGGGGGATATCAAGGTTTTTAAACATGCATTAACTGTCAGTACGCTCATCTGATGAAGTTTTTTAAGAAGAAAACGTAAAAGGAATTGTGTGAACAGCATTTATGTGTATTGGTGCTTTTCATTAATAAAGGACTTAGTGTTGGAACTGGTTGGACCTCCGGTGCCTATATTTCCAATTATTGATCAGATAAAGAGATCTGACTGTGATGTATAGAAAGGATAACTCTGAGGATCGGCGGCGGGGGGGGGGTGGCTGGAAAACTGAAGGTGGGAGGGGAGCAAAGCAGGCCACACCCTCTCTCTTGTGTGAGTCAATCAGTCTGCAGGTGCACACTAGACCTCTGAGATTTGCTTCTTGCCTGAAAAGGATTTGCAGGTAAGAGTAAAACTGTTTATATATTTATTTCATTATGTTTGCTTATCAGCTGAAGACAAGGGCAACTTAAATTAAACAGATATCCCAGGGCAGTTAATAGTAATACTCAAGTATGCTCACTTAAAATAAAAATTCATATGGGACCCTATGGAGAGATTGCCTTCCCCACGTAAACAGAAACAAAAGTATAAGGACCTCAGGGAAGCAGGAAGTTTGTCCACAAAGTACAGTTGTGTACACTCACCATAAATGTAGATGTTCAAATGTATTCACTGTTTCAGTCATTAGATATGGGTAATCTGCTGGCAGGTTGCCCTCAGTCGGCCTGAATACCAAAGTCTTGGGTCCTACGTCGGTTGCTGTCTCCTCTTCCATGATGTTAGGTCGTCAGGGGTATAAAACATGCAGCCGACGCCATTTTCTTCAGTTTTTCTTGCCCCAGATGTCAGGTGCCCCCCAAATGGGGAGCAAAAATAAATGCAATTGTAACAACATAAACTTTACCTTCATCTAAAAGCAAATACACCACAAAGGCTGTAGAATATAGTGAAGGAAAGAGAAGCTCTAGAAAAAAGGGGGATGGCGGGTGGGTAACCCGGACTGCAACAGTGAATACACTCGAACATCTACATTTATGGTAAGTGCACACAACTGTACTATGTTCTTCATGTTTCACTGTTGCAGTCATTACATTTGGGTAGAATCCCAAAGCTATGGTTGGGAGGCTAGAACTAAATAGCATTAGGAGCGGCTATAAGGCCCTGCAGAACTGCAGTGGCAAAGCCTGCCCTGGACTTAGAGAAGATTGGCAAATGATGCTTTGTAAAAGTATGAACAGAGCTCCAAGTAGCAGCTTCTAGGAATGTCTTTAGTTGACACCCCTCTGAGAAAAGCTGCTGAGGTAGATGCAGCCCTGGTGGAATGTGACCTGATTCCCTTGGGCACCGGTTTACCATGATGCAAGTAGCAGAAATTAATACAGTGGCTTATCCACTCTGAAATAGTCTGCTTTGAAATAGCCTTTCCCTCTGATCCTGCAGCAAATGCCACCAGCAGCTGCTCAGACTTTCTTAGAGATTTGGTCCTGTTTAAGTAAAATCTTAGTTGCCTATGTATGTCCAAGGAATGCAGAATCTGCTCCCCTTTGTTCTGCGGATTTGGGTAAAAAGTTGGCAGGTGAATAGTTTGGTTAAGAGCCACACTGGATACCACCTTAGGCATAAAGGAAGGATTAGTCCTGAGGGACACCCTGTCCATGTAAAATGTAATAAAAGGCTCCACAGCCATGAGGGCCTGTAGTTCTGAAACCCGTCTTGCTGAAGTGATTGCTAGCAGGAAAGCTGTTTTCCAAGATAAAAACTTTATATCCGCAGTAGCTGCTGGTTCAAATGGAGGCAGGGTGAGCTTTTCCAACACAAAATTGAGGTCCCATGCAGGAGTTGGTGATCTTCTGGGAGGCCTTAAATTTTTGGCCGGTCTAAGATACTGTTTTAGCAGAGGGTGAGAAAAGATGGGAGGCTCTGTATTGTAATGAGCTGAGATGGCAGAGGCATGGACTTTTATTGATGAAAAAGATAGGCCCTTGTCAAGCATCTCAGTCAAATACTGTAAAATCTGAGGAATATTTGGCTTTGCTGTGTCTGTTCCTTGTGCTTGGTTCCAAGCAGAGAATTTCTTCCATTTATCAGCATAAGACTTTCTAGTACTAGGCCTTCTGGCTTCCAAAATGACATCCATCCATCACAGATTTACTGAGAGGTGTTGTTTGAATAATTACATGATTAGCCATGCTGCCAGGTTCAGAGTTTGGAGCTGATTGTGCAGAATTTGATTGCTCTGCTGAGACAGTAGATGAGGTATGTGAGGCAAGTACCAAGGAGGGAGTTGAGACATATTCCTTAGAATTGCGTACCAGTGCTGGCGAGGCCAGTCCGGGGCAATTAGGATCATTTTTGTTTTTTCCTGTCTGACCTTTAGTAGGACCTTGGGAAGAAGAGGAGGAAAGGCGTAGACTGATAGGTTTTTCCAACTGAAAGACAGGGCATCCACTTTTTATGCTTGCCTGTGATAAATCCTTGTGCAGAATTTGTCCAGTTGATAATTTTGGGGAAGAGGCAAATAGATCTATGTCCGGACTCCCCCATTTCTCTGTTATCATGCCGAAGACTTGTGGATCTAGTTTCCACTCGTGAGGGTCCATAAGATTTCTGCTTAGGAGGTCTGCCAGAGTATTTTGTTTTCCTAGCAGGAACTGAGCTTAAAGATGTACTTGGTAAGTCAAGGCTGTGTCCCACAATGCCATGGCTAGTCTGCATAGGGGGTAGGAATGTGTACCCCCTGCTTGTTTATGTACCACATAACCGTGGTGTTGTCCGTCTTTATCAATAGTTGTCCTGGATGAAGTAAGTCCTTGAAGGCTGTCAGGGCATTCTGAATGGCTAACATCTCTTTCTGGTTGATATGCAGATGCATTTGTTTTGGGTTCCATATGCCCTGAATGCATCTCCCTGCCAGGTGGGCCCCCCAAGCATAGTCTGATGCATCTGTAGTTAGGGTTTGGGTGGCAGGGGGTAGAGTGAAAAACCATCCCATGTTCTGGTGACATGTCTCTACCCACTAAAGAAACTCCTGTTGTAGGCAGAAAATGAGAGGAATCATTTTTTCCAGACTGTGACAATGGTGACTCCATAAACTTTTTAGATACCACTGTAGTTTCCTCATATGCAGTATTGCATATGGAATTAGTAGAATGCAGAATGCCATGAACCCCAAAGCCTGCAGAATTGGTCTTGCAGATAACTGGGTTTTTGTTGTCATCTGTTTAAAGTAAATAGTCAGTTGCCTTTGCTTGTCTGGCGTAAGGTAAGCCATCTGGGCAGTTGCATTCAAGCTTGCACCCAGGAATGTAATCTTTTGAGAGGATACCAGTTGTGATTTCTTTTCATTTATTGTGTACCCTAGGCATGTTAGAAGCCTTTTTATAAACGCCAGATGTTGAAGAAGAATGTCCTTGTTTTCTACTTGAATGAGACAGTCGTCCAAGTAAGGATAGATTCGTATGCTTCTTTATCTGCAAAATGCAATTACTGGTGCCAGGCACTTTGTAAAGACCCTGGGTGCAGTAGATAAGCCAAAGGGCAGTGCAGAGAATTGGTAATGCATAAAACCAGCCTTGAAGTGGAGGTATCTTCTGCACGATTCCCTAATAGGGATATGCAGGTATGCCTCTTAAGTCTAGAGTCACCAACCAAGCGTTTTTGCCCAGCATGGGCAGAAGCTGTTGCAAAGTCAACATTCTGAATTTTGGGATGTCCAAGAAGGTGTTCAAAATCGATAGATCCAGTATTGGGCGCCAGGCATTGTCTTTTCTGGGTACCAGGAACAGTCCTGAATAAAACCCTTGCCCTTTTTCCTGTTCTGGTACTGGCTGAATAGCCCCCATATCCATGAGGGACGTAACTTGTTTCTGTGCCTCTGCCCACTGATTTTGTGGCAGATCTGGCCAATTGTTTGGAATTGGCAAGGTATGGAAATGAAATCTGTATATTTGGGATACTATGTTTAATACCCACTTGTCCTGGGTTATTAACTGCCAATTCTGAGCATGAAGTGCTAATTTTCCCCCTAAGGGGGCCGCCAAAAGATAAGTGCTTGGTGATGGCAGAGGGAAGTCATTGAGACTGTTTACTATAGGGTCATGCTTTGTTTCCCCCAGATTTGGAGGTAGAGGCATCCCATTGCTTTGACCTGTAAGAACCCTGTGATTGGTATCTGGAGCCTTTTGAGGAACTGGATTTGCCTTGTGAGGCTCTGTTGGACACAGGAAAGGACCAATTTTTTGTAGGCCAGTATCTACTGAATCTGGGTGGCTGCACTTGTAAGAAATCTTTTACAGTTTGCATAGATTTAGCTTTGTCTTCCATTTTCTTTAAAACCTCTTCTGCCTTATTAACAAACAGAGTATTATGCTGTAAAGGTGCATCCAGCAATTTAGCTTTAACATGATCAGGCAGATTTTGCTCCTTGAGCCAGGCATGCCTTCTAATCACAGATCCAGTAACTGTGGCCCTGCAAGAGGCCTCCAAGGAATCAAAACCACATTGTAAAGTATGCTTTCCAACCTGTTCTGCTGCATGCAATAATTCCTGTAATTCTTTACTTTCCACACATTCAGAAATCAACATAATTTTCTGTTTCAATAATCCCATAACATGCTGTTGATATATAAGCATATGAAACTGGCAGTTTAAGGCCCTAATTGCCAAGGTTGCAGACGTATAAACCTTCTTTCCAAATCTATTCAGTGCCCTGGAATCTCTATCAGAGGAGGTAGGATTCTTAGCAGTTGAAGCCTTTACACCTTTGGGACCCTGTGAGACAGTTTCAGGGTCAGCAACAGGATTTTTGAATAAAAATTTGTGGGAGTCAGGAACCCTGTAATATCTGTCTGGCTTACTAGGAGCCGGAGGCTGGGACTCAGGAGCCATGCTTGATTCCGAATACACATCATCAACAATGTCTAATACAGGAGGTATAGCCAAAGGCCTATGCTGAGGAAGGAGGAAATCCCTAAGCCTCTTTTTTGATTCCAAGAGATCCTGACTCTCCCAATGAAAATGTTCCCTTAAAGTATGCAAGGTTTCTCCAAAAGAATAAACTTCAAGAGGAGATGCAGATGGGATGGATTCCTCTGCATCTGAATCCTCATAGAGTGGTATAGTAAATTCCTGATCAGAAGAGGAATCAGAAGAAATAGAAACCTAATCTGAAGATTCATGATCAGTGCCTTGCCTAGGCCTCTTATCAGGGGGGGTTGGGAAACCCTGTTCAAGGTAATTAAGTCTTCAGCCATTTTTAGGCATAGAGGCCTGAGCACGTGGCTCATGCGTTGGTTTTTTAGCCTTATAAGTTGCTTTTGTCTTTGAAGCTGGCGTTGGTTTTATATAGAAATGTTGAGGTCTGAAAACACTCAGAAGCCAGTGCCTGCTCAGTGGCTCTGGACCCATCTGAGGGAGAGACATCTGCGGGTACAATACTCTGAGAATCTCGTGGCATGCCGGACTCCACATGGGTCTCCGTAGAGACCTGCAACTCGAAAGTAGCGGGTATCAGGGGCTGCAAAAGTACCTCACTGAGTACCGGCGAACTGGCGACTGGTTTAGGAGAAGCTTTGTTGTCGGCTTTGGACCTCGACGGTCTGTCTCTGTCCTTTTCTTTGCGTTTTTTGTGAACTCCGGTAGCCGGATTACTATCCGATGACATTTCAGGGTAATTAAATCTGTTTCCAAAATATTTTGAAGCAAAGATATACCGACGCTTAATAGTGCGTTGGTTAAATCTAGCACAAAACCGACAGCAAGGCACGTTATGATCTGGGTCTAGGCAAGGAATACAGTACAAATGGAAATCCTTATGAGGTATTTGCTTCCCACAAGTAATGCAATTATTAACTTTTACTGACATCGGTAAGGAGCAAGAAAAAGTTTCCCCAACGGGATACTTGGCTTTAATTGAAGACTTCGGATCTGAAACTTGAATTCGAAAATTTCAGGAGTCGGCCAACCGGCACTTGCGAACTGCTTCTGCTTCGGGCACCGCGCAGCAAGAAAGACTGAACAAAATGGCGTCGGTTGCATGTTTTATACCCCTGACGTCATGGAAGAGGAGACAGCAACCAACGCAGGACCCAAGACTTTGATATTCAGACCAACTGAGGGCAACCTGCCAGCAGATTACCCAAATGTAATGACTGCAACAGTGAAACACAAAGAACATCTGTTAGTTACTAGTTCATTGTCTTAGTGTCAACAGCCATGATAAACCCAGAGCCATAACAGTTCACTGCAGCTATGACCTTAATGAGCACTCTTTTTTTAAGGATGCAAAAACTAACCAAACACACACACACACAGAAAGGCTAGGCAAATCTTTCCACATTCCATGCCTTATTTCTGCTGATAAAAGTTTTGTAAGGCTTTGTAACTTCACTTGGCTGCCAGGAAAAATGCTAATTGCAGTTGTACAGGTGAAGCCTGTTTGGCACTGTCTTGCATAACCTAAAACTAACAAACAGGAGAGACATTACCAGTCAAGGCAGAAGGACTGGGAACAAGCTCAAGGGAATCCCGTCACCAACGTAATCATGCTAGCACATTTACAACTGGCCATGCTAATTCTACAAAAATACTGTTGAAATCTGTATTCGAGGGATTCTTTAGAATGGAACAGTCAGACAACAGAGAAAAAGACATGATTCAAGTACTGATGTATTTAACATTAGACTCAACATTTCCCTAACCTCTGACAGTGGATTTTTTGTTTTTGTTTGTTTGTTTGTTTGGTTCCTAACTTCATTGAAGGGTTAAGGATCTTGTCAGTGATGCAGGCAAGAACCTAGATTAAGTGAAAGTAAACAGAAGGTCTGGGAAATATTTGTGTGCTGATTTTAGGTACATTGAAGTGCTGCTGCCTTTTATAGGCCATTAGTTACTTTGACTCAAGGAAGTTGAGTACTATGTACAGTTTTGAAGACTTGATAGAGAGAGACGACAATGAAGTTGATAGAGAGGTACAGAGATGGGTGTCAAGGGTAATCAATACACTTGGAACTATAAAGTTTTAGAACTTATGGTGTTGTGTAGCTGCTTTCACTTCAAAGACAAACAGAGAACATAATACAGATCATAAGGAGATTAGGACACATACCTGAAAGGCAAAAATGTAGCGTATTGGTTGTTGCATACAAAATGTAAGCCCACATTTTAGACTGGATATAATGAATTTTTTTTTTTTTTTAATGGAAGGGGTGATAGATAAAATAAGCTTGCTGAATGAGTGATAGGGCATGTAAAAAGACTGAGGGGTTTGAGAAGAATTGGGAAAGTAGGGTCAAGGGAAGGCGAACCCATTGTTTTGGCAGAAGTTGGACGATGAATCTGTTTTACAAAATGCATTCATTCAGGCAGGCTTAACAAACTGTATTCTTTTATGTTAGACATGCCTACTGATGGACCCCCACGGTGTTCAGTCAATAGCCTTTCAGTTGTTTCAATGTAAATTGGTTACATGCCTCTTCCCAACAGCAAAGATATATTTTTCTTTACATGTTAATTGGATTGTTTTACTCGGATTGTAATTTCTGCTGAAAGTATGCATACCTGCCCAACTGCAGCTGGGCAAATATCAATTAAAGAGTTATTAAAGGTGACGGAGGACATGGCAAGTGCCCTGGCTGAATGTGTCTTCAGTTTACATGGGACAGTTTTGTTGGATGAAGAATAAACACAGGAGATGCATTTGGAAAGCCATCTGGACAAAGTAACTTTAGATACCTTTTCCAAATTTAGCCATTGAAAAGGCAACAAACGGATAATAGTGCAGTCTAGATTGCTTTGTACAGCTGCAAATAAAATCTCAGTTGCCTATATCCATCGAAGCAATGAAGAAGGTATTTTCTCTGTTAGAAAATGAAGTGAAAATACAGCTAAGTGGGAAGGCTGGTTTAGAACTATCTCTAAGGCCACCTTAGGTATAAAAGATTTTATTTATCTATTTTATTTATTTGACATTTGTTAACTGGGATAGTCCTACTGGGTCACAAGACCTGTTTTCCGCGGAGGCCTGGGTAGAAAAGGTCCACAATTTTAGAAAATTACAAGATTACAAGCAAACTACGATATATAAGTATACACTGAGTACATTGCTAGTTTAACTGTGATAACACTTCAAAGACTTACAAGCAAAATTAGTAGACACACGTATACAGTGAATACATTACATGTTCATCTTGAGACCACTTTACACAAGATTATAAACCTGCCAAGACTTTTACAAATGTGAAAAGACTTTTAACATGATACAGTGTCACTAACTCAATGACAGGATATTTGCACAATACCATTCTTCATGTTTGAATTGGAAGAATACTTGTGCTACTTAGATTAGTTCATAAGGAGGTAGAAAGATAGTAGTAGTATGGAAATTTATTATAGTCTTGACAGTGTCAATGGTAGTGGACATGCTAATGTAATTGAAGAAGGTATAGGAAGGCAGACTGTGCAAGTTTCCTTACGTAAATTGGTATGTAAGAAAATCCTGTCTTTATGGCAGACTGTGTAAAGGGGTTTGCAATGCACAATAAGGCTTACAGCTCTGAGATTCTTCTAGCTGAAGAAATCTCTACAAGGAAAATACATTTCCATGAGAAGAATTTGAGATCTGCTGAATGGGTGACTTCCAATAAAGGCTGAGTTAAATTTTCAGTACAAAATTGATATCACAAGGTGGCATGGGATCTTTTATAACTAGCCAAAGTAAAAAGGTGCTGTTTAAAAAGGGCTTTGCAAACCCTATAAGAGGCTAGGGATTGAAAGTTGACTCAGTCATGAAAATTAGAGGTGCCGGACTAAAACTTCTAGCATCAAAAACAAAGATCTTGCATACAAAAGTGATGACAGTAAGAAAAGGACTGAATGAAATGGGAACAAGAAAAAGTCTAGCCCTCTATGAATTGCCCACAAGGAAAATTTCCTCCATTTGCATGGGTGCAACTTGCATGTAGATAGTTGATATACCATACTGCAGTCATGCTGGTGGTGCTTATGAACATTACACCCTGGGGAAAGAAATCCCAGAACATCTGCAAATGCTAGGAGAACCATCCTCATTTCCAGTATGCCGATGTGTAGACTGGCCTCAGGGAGGACAATGTTCCTTGAACAGTCTGACATGCATAGTGCACTCTCACCTCTGACAGGTATGTGTGTTGTGACAGTGGTCAAGAGAAGTAGAAAGGCAAAGAGGAATCCTGTGACAAGGTCCTGGCTGTCCTGCCACCTTAGGAGATGCGTCTTGCATACAGCATTATTCTGGTAGTTTTGTTTATGTTGTTCTCTGTAACCAATGAACCACGAGTTCCCATCTGAAGAATTCTCATGAAATGTCTGACAAGTGACACTAAGTAAATTGCTGCTGCCATCAATTCCAGGGTCATGAAGGCTTAAAGGAAGATTGGAAAAGGTCTACCAGCCAATAAACAGAGGTTTGAATGGAAGAACATGTTCCTGAGGAAGACTGACATCCAATAACCACCAAATTCTGAGGTAGTTCCAGAGGTGATTTTTCTTTGTTTATGGAGATTTCTAAGGACAGACAGAGTTGAAGCAAGTAGTCTTCTGCTTGGAAGAGATACTCCTTGGTGGTAGACAAATGGAGACAGTCATCCAGATAAGGGAATATTCAAATTAGTAGAGTCAACTGCCGCCATGCACTTGGTAAACACGCATACTATGGTGAGACCAAATGGCAGTGTTCAAAATTGGTAATGATCATATCTGATCTGGAAGGATAAAAATCTCCTAGATGCTTTTGCGACTTTGATGTGCAAGTAAATATTCTAGAGTTATGGTGAGCACATCCAAACCCCTTCCTAAAGGCATCAAGGGATGAAATACACCATGACCAGAATCTGTTTCTTTCTGACATACTGGTTTTGGCTTGTGAGACATGTAATGGGCCTGAAGTCCATTGACTTCTTGCAGGCCAAATAGAACACTGGATAACATCTGGGTCCACTTGGGTCTGGTGAGATACCCTTGATGGAACTTTTGAATAGAAGGTTTAAGACCGCCTCCTTTTCTGCCCTCTTCTGAAAGGGTGGGAAATCTGTATGTGGATGGGAAGATGGATTGGGCAACTGAGAAAAGGAAATGAAATAGACCATGGATACTAACTAGTTTCCCCACTGCATGATGGACAGCCATGTAGTCAACTGTAGAGAGAGAGAGATGACCTCCCCCATGTCTCCAGAGTGGAATAGTCATGCATACAAATGGGTGGGACACACACACAGCACATACTTGCTTTTCCACTAACTTGATTTTTTTTAAATATTTTTCTTTTTTTTTTTAAAACTTCCAGTCAGAATGGTTTTAACTTTTACATTTAATTTACTTTGCTTTACCTCTTCATCTGCATAACTCTTAAACTGCCAAAAACTGTTCTGCCTTGTAAGGTTCCTCCCAGGACACAATATATTTTAAAATCTCTGTGGCTTTGTAAAATGCACAAAATTGTAACTGGTTATATGTGTTACTTTCTTAGTTCACCTATAGGTCTTGTACTCAATACAACCATAACTTGACACCTTATCCTTCTCCATGGGTTCCTGTGGTGACAGTCAGAGTGTTACAATGTGGGAAACATGATACTTTCATAAAAAATTATTAGACTGAAACCATAAATGTGGGGCTGCCTTGCATTCCTGTTAAAGAGAATGTTGCTCTAGTGCAAGCTATTTAAGTTTTGTGACCATGGGGAAAGCATACATAACTGGAAGTGGTGAACATGCAAGCAAATCATGAAACCTAATGCAAAAGCAGATGTCATGTAAAATAGAAGTCAGTACTTGGAATGCTGAGGGGGATGAGATATTTACCTGTCTACATAAGGCTAGTGAGTGTTACACCCCTGCTCACAAAAGGAAAAGCCCTTTTTGTAGAGCAGAGAGCCGTCCATATCACCTAAAAATAATGGACTACCACAACTGGTAATTTATACAGACTGTTGCAATGACACTGACTTCTAAGAATACCTGCAGCATAAAGTTCACAGTTAAAGAAATCTGATGCTTTGATGACATGATTAACAGCCTTGGAGATTATGAAAGACTTGATGTCTATTTATAAGAAAAAAGTTATGTACTCACCATAACGTTTCATCTGAGTTGTACTTCATTTGTCTTCAACCTGTGGGAAAAGGATCCGTACCGGATCCGAGCCAGCAACTTTTGCTTGCATCAGCTCTGAGCTCCAAACTCCTCCCCTTACCCATAATACACCTCCACTGCCTTCCATCCTCACATCAAGTTTGCTGAACTTATACTGAGAACCCGACCTGAAAGATTTACATGTGACCTATACTGCAGCCCGTAGGCTGATCATAGGCCAAGGTCCGGGGGAAGGTGGGAGGGATGGTTGAAGACAAATGAAGTACACCTACTCAGATGGAATGTTATGGTGAGTACATAACTTCTTTATCTGAAGTAGTTTACTTCATTTGGTCTTCAACCTGGAGTCCCCAGCTACTAAACTCCTGGGAGGCCCTCATGGAAGAATATTCCGGAGCACTACAGAACCAAAGGATGCTCTCCTTCTGGAAGTCAAATCCAATTTGTAATGAGAAATAAATGTATGAGATGAGGACCAAGTAGCTACAGAACAAATGTCATCCAAAGACACTCTAGATCAAAAGGCCTCAGACTGGACCTAGTGGAATGAGCTTTTACGTGACCTGGAGGAGACATGCCTCTGTCCTTATAGACCTGCAGGATGCATGAAGAAATCCATCTAGCTATAGTGACCTTGGAGATTGTTTCCTTTTATAAACCTTTTTTGGGGAAACCTAACAATTGATCAGATTTACGGAAATTTTTTGTCCTGTGTAAATAGAATCGTAAATGTCTATGAACATCCAACATGTGGAGTTTGTATTCCATCTTGTTCAGAAAATTAGGAAAAAACACAGGCAAACTGATAGTCTGATTGATATTAACTGGTGAAGCTGCCTTAGGAAGAAAGGATGGATTGGTTCGAAGGGAAACTCTTGTCTTTGTGAAAAATCATGTACGGAATTTTGATGGACAAGGCCTGTAAGTCTAAAACCCTTCTTGCAGAGGTAATAGCCACCAGAAAGGCTGTTTTCCAAGATAAAAATTTCAGATCTGCAGTTGCGGCAGGCTCGAAAGTCAGCGCGACCAAAGCTTGAACAACCACAGTAAGGTCCCACGGGTTAAGAGGATCTTTGACTGGAGGGTGTAACAAAAAGGTGCCTTTGATAAAGGTTTTACACAGTCTGGAAGAGGCTAAGGAGGCATAATTTTCGCCCACATGAAAATGAGAAGTGGCAGCCAACTAAACTTTGACAGTAGAAGAACTAGCTCCGTGCTGGAAAATATCAGCTAGTAAATCAAGAATGGCAGAAATAGGAGCCATGAAAAGGTCTAAACTCCTTTGAGAGGCCCAGAAAGAAAAAGGTTTCCACTTGCTGCGATGAGCCTTCCTGGTCAAAGCCTTATGAGCAGCTACCAAAATTGATCTAACTGAGGAGGACAGTCCAGGAGTTCCAACAATCACGGGAATTGGAGCAGCCAAGCCTTGAGCTTCAGGCTGTTCAGACTCAGATGAGGCACCTCCGTAGGGTGTGAAATTAAATCCTGAATGGGATCTAGGATACAAGGTGGAGCCAGAAGGTGAGACCAAAGGAAGGGAAACCATACCTGGCGAGGCCAGAATTGGGCAATGTGGATCACTTTGCTCCCCAGTCGACGAGCTTTCTGCAGAAACCTCGGAATGAGAGGTACAGGCGGGTAAGCATACAGAAGACCAGGAGGCCAAGTATGAACTAGAGTGTCTCTGGGGGACTCCCCTGGCATAGGGTTCAGAGCGAAAAACTTGCTGCACTTCGCGTTGAAAGGAGATGCGAAGAGATCGCAGTAAGGTTGACCCCACTTGCTGAAGATCTGTTCCGCTACTGACAGATTCAGAGGCCACTCGTTAGGCATCAGAATGGTCTGACTTAGCCTATCCGCTAGAATGTTGGACCATCCCGGAATGTGCGTTGCGATGAGAAAGCGACCGGTGAAGATCGTCCATTCCCACACTCTCATGGCCTCATGACAAAGGGGTAAGATCTGGTCCCTCCCTGTTTACTGATATACCAGACCACTGACATGTTGTCTGACTGAATAGCAATCGTCCCCAGAAGAAGAAAGGCATGAAGGGCCTGCAACTCTAGAAGGACTGCCCTCATCTCTAGGACACTTGTATACAAACTGGTCTCTATGGGGGAACCACAGGCCTTGGACTGTCCTGCCCGAACAATGCCCCCACCCAAGTTGGGAGATATCTGTGGTCACTGTGGTTTGGGCCGGGGCTAGAAGAAAGGGCCGTCCCTCCAAAATGTCCGGAGAGCTCATTCACCATATGAGGAACAACCGATACACGACTGAGTTGAATAGGTTAAGTCAATGGCAGTTCCAACAGGGACCACTGAACCGCTAGAGTCCACTGAAGAATCCTCATGTGTAACCAAGCAAACGGGAGAAGAGTTATGGTTGCCGCCATCCAGCCTAGGGCCCTCAATACCGATTTTGCCATTGGAAGATGAGAATGGTAGATCAGGGAGACATGCATCTCCAGGTTTGGAACTCTTTCCGAGGTCAGGAATATTTTGCACTGAAGAGCATTTATCCTGGTATCAATGCACAGGATCTAGGAAAGATTTGGATGTGTTGATTGTGAATCCCAAATACAGGGCAAATGTCAGGAAATAATCCCTGGTTTGGGAAAGTAGACACCTGGTGGGAGCAGTGAGGAGTCAATCGTCCAGGTACGGATAGACCTGAATCCCCTGAAGCCTTAGGTGAGCCACTACAACCACCATCACTTTGGTGAACACCCTGGGGCTGTGGTGAGACCAAAGGGTAGGGTTCGAAATTGGTAATGATTGACTCCTAGCCGGAAGTTGAGGAATCTCCTGGAGCTTCTGTGCATTTTATGTGATACCAAGCAACCTGGAGGTCTAACAAGCATATCCAGTCGCTCTCTTGCAGGTACAGCATGATGGACTGTAACGTGACCATCCGGAACTTTTCTTTAGCAACTGACAGGTTCAGGGTAGAGAGGACCAGAATGGGCCTTAAGTCCTCCATTTTCTTTGGCACCAAAAAAAACCTGGAGTAGAAGCCCGATCCGGACTGATCTGGGGGGACGATTTTGATGGCTTGTTTTACTAGCAGCTTGGAAATTTCCTGTGCTGCTGGCTCCCTTTGCATAGGTGGTACACATCCAGGAGGTCTCTGGGAGATATTGAGAAACCCACGAAGGGGATAGAGTATCCTCTGGATATGATTTGAAGCACCCAGCGATTCGTTGTTATGGACTCTCATGCCACTGGGTTCAAGGACAATCTTCCCCCGACTGCTTCCAGAGTAGGGCAGTCGGGCAACCCCTCAGGGTTACTGCCCAGGTCTGTCCGAGAAAGTTTCTCGAGACCCAAAGTTCCGTGGACCCCCTCTACCTATGGGCCAGCGTCCATTCTGTCCCCCTCTGCCTCTGGGGGAAGAAGAGCCCTGAGTGTCCAGGAATACTGAGACTTCCGGAACCACATCTTCTTTTGCCCTCTCTGGTTCTGAGAAAAGGACCTTTGAGGGTTAGAGAAGCAGATCCCAACAGTAGACAGTGTCTTCCCTTCCTTCTCACTCTGGACTAATGTCTCCTGGATGGTCTTACCAAAGAGTGTAAAGCCGTCATAAGGGGCATTGGCAAACGACGCCTTGAAGGGTTCGGAGAATTGACATAACCTGAGCCAGGCGTTACGCCTCATGGACATGCTGGATCCAGCCGCCCTAGCCGCTCCTTCTGTAGCATGGGAGAGGAGTCACATGGACGTGTTAGATACTGCTTTTAAAGTGGCCATCCTCATGGAGAACGACGCCTTGTCCTTCTGCGACATGGACTTGGGGGGAACACTCCTCCAGCTCCTTTACTAGGTCGCATTGGAGTCTAGTGACATGGGCCAAATAATTCAGCACCCTGATCAAAAAGGTAGCTAAAGCGTACACCCGCTTCCCTAGGCAGTCCATCATCTGCGACTCTGGTCAGGAGCATGGACTGAGGAACTCTCCTGGGCAAGTTCCTTCTTAGTGGCTGCTGCTACCACCATGGCGTCCACGGGGGAGCCCTTATTCCAAGATGGCCTATCAATGGGGGGAGGGGGCTCAGTACTTTATCGGGTCGCTTTGGGATAGGCTCCATGATGTCCGGTTCCTTCCATGCCTGCGAGGTGACCAAATCCATCAAAGGATCCGTGGGAGGGGACACCCAGGAAGTAGATGGGTCTGTGCCAAAAGCCTCCAGGAACACAGACTCATCAAAAGAAGGTTTGGGGGCGGACCAACCTCCTCGCTGGCGCAGGATCTCCATGATGTCTCCAAAGGAGACATCCTTGGGAGGTGACCTTGGGGAACCCTCACCATCATCTAAGTCCCTGTCTTCGGTGAGAGACTCAGGGGAGTCCAAGTGCCTCCTCTTGCACGTATGCTTACGAGGCACATCTCCGGTGGGGCTTTCCGGGGGGCGCTCGCAAGCCATTTGTTCCTCGGGGAAACGTCTGGGGCTCTTCAAGCATGGGTTGTCCCTCTGGTAAGATAATGGGGACCATAGACAGAGCCGAGGGGGTCTGGGAGGAGTCTGAGTGGGTGGTCAGGGGTCTTGATCCGACAGAGAGAACCCTTCCTACCACATCAAATGCCAAAGGAGAGTGAACCTCCTGAGAAACCAATAAGGAGGTCGGTCTCCCCAGGTCCAATGCGGAAATCGGAGCTGGGCCCGAGGCAGATGGAGCTCCAAGGGACAGAACCTGGACCGACAAAGTCAGAGCCGATGAAAACGGTTCTACTCCCTCGGATCCGACACCCAAGCTCTGGCTCCTTGAGCGGCTCAGATCCGAGCTGGTCAGATCCGAAATGCTCCAGGCATCTGTCGGTGTCGAGGAAGCAGGTACCGTCAGCGCCAACTCCCTGACCAGAGCCAACCTCAGATCCTAGTACTCCGAAGCTGAAGGTCGGATCGGAGAAGGAGAAATGAGTTGAAATAAAGGAAGCGAGATTCGGAGGGAGGGGGGGCTGGCAAGACCCCCATCTGGATCTGTGTACAGATAAAGCGCCTCATCGTTTTATCCATATCTATATCCGACAATGTGTGGGTTGACCGTGACGAGGTCACGGACTCTGACCTGGCGGGTCGGGGCATCAAGGCCCGAGAGGCTGGACATGTCTCCTCCAGCTCTGGAAAGAACCTTGGAGATCAGAGCCAAGGGGAGTCACAGGTCCGTGGAGTCTTACTTGGAGAAGCGAGGTCTGGGGACCTCTTTCTCTTTTCCCTTGTCTTTGACTCTCTCTCCCTTTCTCTACCTCTCTTCTGCTCTGCTACCACAGGCTTTGGTACAGGAGGTTGAGTCCCAGCCTGGGAGGGAGGAGAAGCTAGAGGAAGGAGAGGCGGCCATAGCAGCCGCTGTGACCGAAGCCGAAGACGAGGAAAGAGAGTCGGAAGGAGGAAGAAGACCTTTGAGGGCCAACTTGGCCTTCCTATCCTTTAGGGCGCGGGGGTTGAAGCCCGCACAAATACTACACTCCACACTCAGGTGGGCCACACCCAAGCACAAAACAGAGTGTGGCCATCCACTGGGGAGAGCTTATGGTCACAATCTGTGCAACGCTTGAAAACAAGCTTTTCAGCCATCCTAAATAACAGAAAGATAGCCTTAGAAAAAAGGACAGGCAAGATCTTTCTAAATAACACCCACACATCCACTCATCACACTCGCTACAGAGAACACTGAGGGGGGAGCTACTAACTACACCACAGAACAAACTACTCTAACTACCTAAAAAACACTCGACACACCAAGCGAGGGGAAAAGAAAGGGGACCTATACTAACACTAATCTGAAGAAAATTTAACTACTCACAGAAAGTTTTAAAACTCACTGCTAGTTGGAGCTCAGAAGACACGATGTGAAGCAAATCGTGGCAAACGAGATCTGGGGATGGAAGGCAGTGGAGGTGTATTATGGGTAAGGGGAGGAGTTTGGAGCTCGGAGCTGATGCTAGCAAAAGTTGCTGGCTCAGATCCGATACGGATCCATATCCCACAGGTTGAAGACCAAATGAAGTAAACTACTTCAGATGACAAAAGCTAATGACATGCATTTAATATGGACTCCAGGTGGTGATGAAACATTAAAGTGCAGTCCTCTGAAAATGAAGTACAGCTGCCGGACTCTGAACCTTATGAAAGACCAAAGGTATACGAGAACCTTGTATGTAAGCAGATATTTTAAGTATCACTGAAACACACCCAATGTCCACTGAACAGGAATGCTCGAAGAGATGACATTCAGGGCATATGTAACTTAATATTCTCTCCATGATCACTACCTTAACCGTAAAAAACTCTGCTTATTCCAGTACTGGCAGATATATCAGGTTACGTACCTTCATCATCATCTGGTGGTGTTGATGTGACAGTTCATATTTGGCATCCCCAAGATGCACAAGAGTATGGAAAATCCTCCCTTGAGACCATTGGTAGATAGTCGAGGTTCACCTACCTACTCTTGTGCAAAAGTGGTAGATGCTATCTTGCAAAAATACTTATGTCATGAGGACCAAATTTGCAAGGACTCATGGACATTTTTGAAAAAGATCGAGGCCTTAGAATTTAATGTGAACTTTAATTTCATCACTATTGACGTGAAAGATTTATACACTAGTATTCCTCATGAGATTGCCATAGAATGGGTGGACATAATGTTAAAGACAAATAAGGCCACAGTTGCAGAAATTAGTTTAGTCACAGAACTTATTGATTTAGTACTATCTAATAACTTCTTCATGTTCCAGGACCAATTTTTTCTGCAAAACGTAGGGGTAGCAATGGGGTCACCTTGCGAAGCCAGTATTGCGAACCTCGTTATGGCATACTGGGAATCAGAATACGTATTTAAGAATAACACTATTTGCGATTCTATTGTTTTTTTACACAAGATACCTTGATGATATTTTTATTCTCATCAATGGAGAAGAATGTGTTAGTAGGTACCTGTTGGATTACTTCAACAGTACAACTCATTTCCTACAATTCACTTCTACATTTAATACCGATGTTATAGCATATTTAGATGTTTGGTTAGTAAAAAAACTACGAATTAGGTAGTTTTGTAGCAAAGCTATATAGGAAAAGTACGTATTCTAACACGTTCCTGCATTTTTCCAGTAGCCACCCATTTTATCAAAAGAATTCCGTTATTAAAGGGCAATTAGTGAGAGCTTCAAGAATGATAAGTCTAGATGAAGACTTTCTTGAAGAATGCTCCGTTTTGAAAAGTATGTTTATGCATCGTGGCTACCCAGAGTCACTTTTGGATGGCCTTATAAAAGAGGTTAAGGTGAAGAGAGTGGATGAAGTGTATATACCACTCTTAAGTGTTAAAATTCCACCTATTTCCCTAGTATTGGTAATAATGTAGTTGAGAATTCGGTGGCTAGTCCTAGTACGCTGAATAGTGAGGTTAAGGATGTTACGCTAAGCTTTATAACCACATATACTGCACATAGTTATTCATGTACTGGAATATTACAGAAAAATTGGGAATTATTCAAGATGAATCCAAATATCCATCTTAAAGTAGGTGATTTCCCTAGGGTGACACTTAGAAGAGGGAAGAATTTAAAGACCCCCTTGGAACAACAATATATACCAATAGCCCGCTGTAATGGTATGAATAAATGTGAAAGTTGTAACTATTGTAAATTTGTGGAGGTTACTAACAATTTTAATATTAATGACACAGAATATAAACTGAAAGACAAGTTTAATTGTAACTCTAGTTTTGTTGTTTACTTGGCTAGGTGTAGATTCTGTTTTGCTTTTTATATAGGAAAGACGGATCGTAGGCTCTGTGATAGAATTTATGAGCACCAATATGCCATCAATAAACACAAATTAGAGAATGCCCTAGCCAAGCATATTTTTATTAATAAAGATCATGCTTTCAAGTTTATTATCATCGACCAAGTAAAGTATGACAGTAGGGGTGGCCCTAGATCTTTAAAACTAGAAGAACTTGAATTAACCTGGCAAGTTAGGCTGAATGCCTATAATCCTCCAGGCTTAAATGACAATTGTTCTATCAGCAGTATTCATAAATTAAAAAGTTTAAAGAGGTGAAATGTTACCTATTCTTAACAGTTTAGTTGAGATCTTTCAACTGTAAAGGTTGTGTCCATTGATTAGTAAGTGTTGAGTGTGAATATTTTTGAGTCATGATTTTAGATCAGTGAACTGCTGTTTTTGACTTTTATATGTAGTTGCCACTTTAATATGATGGTCTTTTTACTTAATGAAACAAAGTGTATTTAATTGGTTAATGGTAACCACCTGTTTTTATATAAAGAAGAGTTTTCGTCTGTGTGAACTTGTTTCTGATGAAGTTTGCCGGGCAGGCTTACGAAAAGCGCTTAAAACAGTTCGATTAAATTATTTTATTTTATTTATTTTATTATATTTGTGGACTATTTTACTAGTTTGACGTGCCATTGGTTTGTACTTTTGTCAGATAGACTTGTTTTTCTGAAATGAGGAATGCCATCTGGGATGTTGTGTCCAAGCTTGCTCCCACGAATACAATTTTTTGACTGGGTACCAGTTTTGATATCTTTTCATTGATGGTGTACCCTAAGGAAGTGAGAAGGTGTTTTACAAATGTCAGGTACTGCAACAGCAATTCCTGTCAGCTTGAATCAGGCAGTCGTCTAAGTACGGGTAAATTTGGATATTTCTATGCCTGCAGTATGCAAAGGCTGGAGTCAGGCATTTTGTGAAAACTCTGGGCGCAGTAGATAAGTCAAAGGGAAGTGGAGAGAACTGATAAGGCACAGATTCTGCCCTGAAAGGTAGATACTTCCTGCAAGACTCCCTTATGGGGATGTGCAGATAGGCTTCTTTTAAGTCTAGGGTGACTAACCAGGCATCCTTGGCTAGCACAGGAAGAAGCTGTTGCAGGGTTAGCATTTTGAATTTTGGTACCACCAGGAAGGTGTTAAGAATTGAAAGATCCAGGACTGGGCGCCAAGAGCCCTCTTTCCTGGGTACCAGGAAGAGTCTGGAGTAGAATCCTTGACCCCTCTGTTCTACTGGAACCGACTGAATAGCTCTGATACTGAGCAGGGAAGCTACTTGGTTTTGAGCCTTTGCCCACTGGTTTGGAGGAAGGTCTGGAAACCCACTTGGGGTTGGCAGTGAATGGAAATAAAATTTGTACCCCTTGGCTACAATGTTGAGGACCCACCAGTCCTGTGTGATGGACATCCAGTTTTTTGCATGAAGAGCAGGTTTTCCTCCTAGGGGCACAAGCAATTGGGCAGGGCTGGTGAGTGGAGTAAAGAAGTCATTGTGAGTTTTTTCCGTAAGGAGGTGGCTTACCACTCCCTGCATTAGGGGTGGGGCACTCCACTGCTTACATCTCTGCATACTCTGAGACTGTAGTCAAGATGGCCTGTTTCTCCTGGGTCTGGTTTGAGAAGGCCTGGAGGGGGCTGGAAAGGACCAGTGTTTGTAAGGGCAATGCTTATTGAATCTAGGAGGTTGCACTTGTAAGAATTCTTTAACAGTCTGCATAGACTTAGCTTTTTCTTCCATCTTTTTAAGAACCTCTTCTGCTTTGGAGCCAAACACTGTCCTTGTTCAAAGGAGCATCTAGTAACTTTGACTTGACCATGGTCTGGCAAGGTCTGCTCCTTGAGCCAAGCATGTCTTCTGAGTACAGAGCCAGTGACTGCTGCCCGGCAAGATGCGTCTAGGACGTCAAAGCCACACTGCAAAGTATGCTTGTTGACTTGGCTTGCAGAGTGCATAAGCTCCTGAAATTCTTTATTTTCTGCACAGTCTGTAAAGGTTGTCACCTTTTGTTTAATAAGTTCCATAATATGTTGCTAGTACTTCAGCATGTAAAACTAACAATTCAATGCCCTAATAGCAAGAGTTGCAGAGGTATATACCTTCTTACCCCATCTATCCAAAGCTCTGGAATCCCTGTCCGAAGGTGCGGGATTCTTGGCTGCAGTTGCCTTAATACATTTAAGCCCCTGGGAAATGATCTCTGGGTCAGCAGTAGTATTCTTGAAAATAAATTTGTGAGTGTCAGGTACTCTGTAGTACCTGTCTGGTTTCCTAGGGGCAGGAGGTAATGTGTCAGGAGTAAGACTGGATTCCATAAAAACATCAACAATATCCAGGACAGGGGGAATTGCTAAAGGCCTATGTTGAGGCAACTCTAGAAATTCTCTGAGTCTCTTTTTGGACTGAGGATAGTCATGGCATTCCCAGTGGAAATGCTCTCTTAAGGTACGCAAGGTGTCACCAAAAAAAAATCCTCTGGAGGGGAGGCAGAGGGAATGGATTCCTCTGCATCTGAATCCTCATAAGTAGACAAACGCATGTCTTCATAATCAGAAATCTCAGAGTCATCGGACTCATGGTCTGTAGAAGCTGTAGGGGACTAGTCTCTTTTCCTTTTAGCAGGGAAGGCTAACTTCCCCTAATCAGCATAATAAGGTCTTCAGGCATTCTAAGCATTTGTTTTTGTGGAATGGGAGCAGGTGTATGCGCTTTGGTCGTCAGTTTTCTAGGCATAGTGCATACTCTGGTCCTAAGAACTCGGTAGTTTTGGTTAAAAAAGAAGTCGCCGGTTTAAGTCAAACATCGGTTGAGCGAAGAACTGCCTCAGAAGCCGGTGCCTGCACAGCGGCTCTGGACCCATCCAAGGTAGAGACATCCGCAGGTTCCATAGTTGAAGAAGAATCTCGCAGCATACCGGACTCCGAATGGGTCTCGGTAGAGGCCTGCGAATCCACTGAAGCAGGTATCAGGGGCTGCGAAGGCACCTCACTGAGTACCAGTGGATTAGCGACTAGCTTAACGGAAGCGTTGTCAGCAGCTTTGGACCTATGCGGTCTGTCTCTGTCTTTATCCTTATGTTTTTTTGGAATATCTGTAGTCGGATGGCTTACCGAAGCCATTTCAGAATACGGAGATAGAGAGCGAAAGAATTTAGTGACAAAGAGAGCCCGACGACGAATGGTTGGGGCGTTAAACAAGGCACAAAACCGACAGCGAGGTATGTCGTGGTCTGGCCCTAAACAGGTGACGCAGTAAGAATGAAAATCTCTGTGAGGTATTTGCTTTCCACAGGCAAGACAATTGTTAACTTTTTCTGACATCTGTTAGAGCAAGAAAAAAGGATCCCCAACGGGATACTTAGCTTTAGAAGACTTCAGGATTATTCAATTCGTAAACGAAAATTCAGGTAGCGGTCGACCGGCAGTTGCGAACTGCTTCTACTTTGGGGTCCTTGGCAATAAAGACTGATGTAATGGCATCAGCTGCCTGTTTTTATACCCCTGACGACCTAACGTCAGTCCTGGAGAGACAGCATCCGACGCAGAAATGCTAAGTCTCTGGTATTCAAGCTGATTGAGGGCTACCTGCAGGCAGATAACCCAAGTGTGATGACTCAAACAGTGAAATACGAAGAACATCACTCCAGTACCCTTCTACCCTTAGCTGTAGATTGATGGCCTCGGTCTACCTGGCATGCAAATAATGGGCAAACATCAAACATATGTTGGGTGTTGAGCAATGGGATCCTAATGTTTGAAGCAAAATGTGTTGGTGCCTCAAGGTGACTGGCTATCAAATTGTCTTCACCCCCACCCCTGAGGTGTGTCCTTACATCATGACAGATCTTACCACATACCAAAGTATGTACATCCAATGTGTTTGCCATTTCCAAGGACCAAAAGTACACACAGCCAGTGTGTGGGTCATTTCCATGAGCCCAGATGTGTGTGGGAGGACCTCTATGAGTCATGTCTAGTCTAGTGAATGAACATTACAAACTTGTTTGGTCTGATTTGTGAATATCCTTGGTCTTATCCAAGCATAATCTATTTTGTTTATGTGCATTCAGGAAATGCAGAATTATTTCTCCCTTATTTTATGGATTATGGTAGACAGTGTAAAGATTTAGGGCCTGATTGAGGGACAGTTCATTTGCTACTTTAGGCCTGAAGAAGGGATTAGCCCTTAAAGACACACTGTCCTTATGAAAAATAAGGGAGGGAGGGGATGCTATAAGAACCTGTAGTTTGGAGACTCGTCTAACAAAGGTAAGAGATACCAGAAGAATAGTTTTCGAAGTACAAAATTTGAGAGAGGCAGACATTCCCAGTTTGAAAGAAGGGAGTGAGTTTCTACAGAACAAGTATGAGGTCCCAAGAAGGGGAAATAGCTTTCCTAGGAGGTTTCTGATGGAGTACACCTTTTAAGAACTGTTTTACCTCTAGTCTTGCCAACAACAGTGGATCCAGAGATACATAAGCAGATATGACTGAAATGCATGCTTTAACAGATGAGTATGCTAGACCACACTGCAACAGTTCACACAGATAAGAGAGGACCATAGGGGCATTAACCTGAAGTGGGTCCTGACATTTAGACCACCACCACACAGTAAATCTTTTCCATTGTGCTATGCAAGACTTTCTTGCCTCCTGGAGAACCTTAAGCAAATCCTGAGAAAATTAGTGTTTTAAATTAATCAGAATCATATCCTCCACAATGTTAAGCTAAGGGATGACAGTTTGGGATAAAGTAGTGAGCAATTCTAGTGTGTGAGCAAGTCCACTGTGGAGGGAAGTTTCTGATAATGGCTCCTGGACACGTGGAAGAGGTGGGGGAACCACTGCTGCCTTGGCCAATAGGGATTCACCAGTAAGATATTTGGGTATTCTCTTTGGATCTTCAATAAGCTCTTGGGAAGAAAAGGAAGTGGAGGGAAGACAATCTCCCTCTGCGAGGGAAAGACATTGCATCCATTTTCCAAGCTTGAGGAGAGTAAGTCCTGGTGCAGAAGAGCAGAAATTGTCTGTTGTCAATGGGGACAAAATGACCTAGCTGTGTCACCCCCCCCACCCCACCCCCACCCCCATTTGTGGACTATGTCTTTCAGATCTCCTTGTTTAGCATCCATTTGTGGGAAGTTTTCCTTGATCTGCTTAGAAAGCCTGCCAGGATACTGTCCTGTGAGGAAATATGAAGTGCTTGGAGGGAAGAGATGTGCTTCTGTGGCCTGTTCCCATACCAAAAGAGCCAGTCTGCACAGCTGGTAAGATCTGGTGTGCTCCTGCTTGTTTATGCACCTCATGACCATTGTGTTGTCTGTGAACACTCAATGGGCCTGGTTTCCAGGAATGGAAGAAAATCTGCAAGACTTGAATTAGTGCCCTCATCTCTTTCAGACTGATGTGTTCTGATCTTAGATTTGTAGGCTACTGCCCCATAACTTTCAGGTTGCCTAACATTGTTTCTCATGCATCATCTGATACATGTGTGCTGTTCCAGTTGTGTCTGTGGCTTGAAGGGATGACCCAGGTTTAACTTTATCTGATATCCACCACAGTATTTCCTTCTTCAGGCAAGGCAGGAGGGGAACCTGTGTCCTAGGGATGAGACTGTTGAGACTAGGTGGATTTCATGTACCACTGGATCTTCCTCATATGGAGTTTGACAAAGGAGACCATGAGGATAGTTGTTGCCATGAATAACAATTCACAGGTTCATAGATTAGTACTAGGCTAACTGTCCTTGTGAGTCATTTTAAGCCTAGCCATTTATCCCATGTAAGAATCAAACTCTGTACCTTGTAGCGGTAAGGTAAACACCTCAACCATTATGCCAACCTCCCTTGCAGTACATGACTGAAGGGAAAGAAGAGAAAGGAAATAACTGGTTATTTTCTGCACTTTGCCCTGTGGAAGGACGGCCTGCATGGCTTTGGTGTCTATTCTGTAGCCCAAGAAAGCTAGGTCTTGGGTTGGTGTCATTGCTGACTTTTTCCAGACTGATTGTGAAACCCTGTACCTGATGTAAGGCCACTGTAAATTTGAGATGAGTCAACAGTACCTGCTTAGAAAGGGTCTAACATCCAAATGAGGAACTTTCTGGATTCCCTGAGTTTTGCAGTAAGCTATTACTGGGGTGATGCACTTTGTAAAGACTCTGGGGACTGCACAGAGTCCAAAAGGCAAAGCAGGAAACAGAAAGTGTGATGAACCAATAGAAAGCCTCAAAAATGTCCTGCAAGCCGGGGGAATATGAATACTGAGATAGGCATGCTTGACATCCAAAGACACCAGGAAGGCTTGAGGAAGGACAAATGGATGCAGAGTTTGCAGGGACAACATCCTGAAAGACAGAAAAAAGGTGCTGAGGATGGAGAGATCCAGAATTGGTCTCCAGCCTCCTCCTTTTCTTGTAACAAGGAATAGTCTGGAATAGAACCCTTTTCTCGTATATTGCAGAGGCACTGCTTCTATTCTGCCTTGCACTAGCAAGGTTTGAATGATGTGACAGAGCAAAGAACACTGTATTTGATTTTGTGGAGAAGGAAAGATGCCAGTGAAAGAAAGAACTTCTTTCCAGGTCATTATTTATCCCTTTTGGATAACTGAGAACATCCACTTGTCTGATGTGATGAGTAGCCAGTTATTTTTAGGAACAGGGTGAGCCTTCTGGACAGGGGAAAGGATTGACTAAAGGGTAAGGTGGGGACAGAAGGTAGTTAGTAATAAAGATCTGTCTGCAGCCCTTCATAATTTTACCTTGTTCCTGCAACTGTTTGAAAAGACTAGCAGCATCTGGACTAAATAAATGGTCATTGTTTAACTCATTAACCCCGAGTACCTTCTCATGGTGCCTGTGTGCTTAAACCTGAGCGCACCATGAGAAGATACAAATGGCAAGCCGTTACCCCCGAGTGCCTTCCACAAGTGAGAGAAACTGTACTGCAGATTTGTAGTTCACCTTAATGTAAAACACGCTGAAATTGTAACTGAATGTGTAATTTACCTTCTATAGTTACGATTCAGTATGTTTTTGCAGTAAGGTCATATTAAAGTTGTAGTCAAAAATCCGATTTCAAAGTTCTTGATAAAACAAGTGGTGGCAGCCAATCAGATTCTTGCAATCCAAGCCACCACTTACATAACACCTCCACCCCCAACCTAAATTTCTTTTGTTTTCTACAAATAAAAAGAAGGTCCAGCACCAGGTATTTCCTTGCTTTTTGCAAAGAATTGGAGATTTCACCTGCTATTGGATGTTATTTTCGGCACTCAAGGATTGCATGTATCGCACTACAAGCGGTTCCCGTTCAGCTTGGCCCCACAACTGCCTTTTTTTTTCTTCTGGTAAGCTTTTATCTTTTTTATCTTTCTTTTCCCTTCCCATGCCTGGAGTAGCTTGTAGCTTGTGGTGTTAGCATGCGTGCACTGCTTACAGAACACTTTTTAGCACAGATTCATAGCTTAAATACATTTCACCCACCACCATACTTTGCCTGCACCTCTCCAGTAAATTGTTGTGTAAATTCCGTATTTCGGCTTGCTGAGCATCCTGCTCTCAGTTTTGCCAGGTTGTAACCCACTGTGTATTATCATCACACACACAAACCTTTCCCTGCCTGTTTCCTTTGACAGTTGTTATTCCCAGTACATAACTGCAGCAGCACTGCTTTGGTTTACGTTAAATTAGCATGCAAAAATAATTTTCCACACTCAATTAAAAAAAAAAGCAGTTTCTAGAGTGAAAAAAAGTTTAAACAGTTAATAGTCACATAGGTTCATAGGTTCATACTAGGCTATCTGCCCTAGGGCATTTATAAGCCTAGCCAGAGTGTGTTTGGCTTTCACCACCCATTTTAAATTAATTTTGTTATGCCCTTTTTCGAGGTTAGTATAGGTTCATATGTTCATACGTTCATACTAGGCTATCTGCCCTAGGGCATTTATAAGCCTAGCCAGAGTGTGTTTGGCTGTTTGTAGCTTTCTCCCAATTACTCCCTTGCCATAGCTCTTTAATTCTTTGAGTCAGATGTAAATTGAGGGTCAGAAGATCCACAATCAAGAACGAAATGTAAATAATAATTTCATTATTTTATAAATCATCAGAACGTAAAGGCGCCCATGAATGTGAAACTTTAATGTGTGCCTTTACTGGATATAATGATTTGCCAGCTAGATCCGTAAGTAGACCAAGGGGAAGTGGTAGTGACCTCATATGCAAGCTGTCAAGGATTGCAGGTGCTCATCATCTGGGAGTCATGAGAAGCGTTGTGTGTGTTGATTTGACTGTAGCTGTTTGTTTACTGCTTGTTGTTGCATTTCTAGTATAGTAAACAGCTTGCTGCAATCGGGAGGTGATTTCTCAGTCAAGTTTAGATTCTTGCCAGCAAAGTAGTTCACTCTCAGCTCCCCAAAAGACGAGAAAAGCTGAAAAAGGTTGCTGTCAGTACGTGCTAGGTGCACACTATATAAGACTCGGGGAAAGACAATACGAGCGTAATGGCATTCCAGATTTATTTATTTTTAACTATTCAGTACAAAGGTGAGGTGTGAGTTGCTGGTTAAATATGAAGTGAGGGTTCTTGGGAATGCAGTACCAGGGACAAGCAGGGTAGTAGGGGTGAACAGTTAGAGAAATGACTAGCAATTAAGACTCCTGACACTAAAATGACTCAGAAGAATTGTAATTAAAAATAGGTACTGGCTGAAACTGTAAAAAAACTACGTTACAGAAACTTGAGCAAAGTGTGAAGAGAGATGCATACAATGGTGGCAATGGTAGCTGGAGTTTCACAGGGGCGCAAGGTCTTATAGGATATTTCAGGAACTTGAGCTTGCAAAGAATGTTGTTGCTAATTCAGCCAGTGTGTCAGTTCCAGTTTCTGGAATGGACCGTGCTAAGTCTATCACACTTTTTTTTTTAAATAACGAGGCTGGAATTCCTTTTAATAATATGCACTTCATTACTTTTTTTTATACAACACTAGTTTATGATTCAAAAATACTTTTTTTTTTTTTTTAAATAATACCAATGTTACAAGATCAGCAGCACTTGTTAGTGTTCCAAATGGAAACAATAGAGAAAATGCAGACAGGGCACATTACTAACACATCCCAAGCACTAAAGTCAATGAAGTCTTGAGCTGGGATCCAGAGATGCACTGTATGCTTGCAAATGGCTTGCCTTGACTGACTGCACTGTGTACTTGCCCAAACATAAATATATATGCAAAGTAAACAGGTATCACTTTTATATAGGTAGCTTGATTCCATTCTATATAAGTGAGGTAACACAGTAAATATCCAGGCAGACCATACCCCTCCATCCATGCACAAGAAACATGGATAAAGCCTAAAATAATGGGAGAGGCAATGGCCCAAAAATAGGGATAGATTTTAAAATTCCTCTTACAAACTTTGAAAGTTGCTAGAATAACAGATTTTGTTTCGGTATGCATTTTCTGAAAGATATAAAGTCTGAAATTAGCGACTTCAATCCTAAATGATTTGCCAGAAAACCACAAATTTTATAAGGAACATCAAAAATATATGGCAAAAACATGGACATTCTGAGAAAATATGTACACCAAATCCCAACCAATACAGAGGCTTTGCTGTTCGTGCTAGTAGGCAGCGAGTTACCCAGCAGGCCAGCACTAAGAGGATCATAAAGACACGGTAAACATTCAACTGAAGTGTTATGATGTGTCCACAGACATGGATAATTTTCAGATACATACAAAGCGGAGGAAAGAGCCATTCAGGAAATCAGGAAAAAGGAAAAGGCAAGAAGCGGATGAACACACGGAAGGACAACATACACAACTGTGAAGGCTGGAAGCAAGGCACCATATTTTTATGGTGACAGCATCTCTTTTTCTTCCTGCAGAAAGAAGGAAAGAGGGAGAAAAGTTATAAGGTTACAGGAAATTAAGGGAAGGAAAGAGGGTTGATTAGGGTGCAGGGAAAGACAGACACACACCCACAACAACGCAAGCAGGGCAGATGTACACACTAGAATGGGAAGACGCAAGATGGATAGAAACGAAAGAATGCAGACAACTGGTAATGAGGAAGGCAGGACAATGCGGACAGTATTGGGTATGACACATAAGGAAGGAGATGCACCAGGCTGGGGAGAGTGTGAAATTCGAGCAGCAGTGTAAAGTCTGCCTCCCTGATCCCAAGAGGCACTACTAAGCTACATCACCACCTGTTGGATTAGGGTGGTCATTGGTATGGGCTACATCCTCATCTGGTGGCCCAATGGTCAATGGCAACTGGGGGAGTGAACATGCAATAAGCTTCAGAATGCTATACATTATGGCTATCTGCCTGCCCACAGCTCTTCCCACAACAGCTAACGTCACCTGCTCAAGCCATAGCTGCTGGGCCACCTTCAGCAATGGGGTTGAGGTACATATCAGTGAGAAGTCAAACCCCCACTATGGTGAAACACTCCCAAGACTAAGTACAATCCTCAGCTACTGCCTCACTAGGGGTATACAGCAGCTGAACCACCTGCTGCTAGGCACAACTGGCATCAGACACAATGGGAAATTTGCCACCAAGTGATCCTGCCCTACTAACTGAATGGATATATATAGTCTGCCCTTATAAATACATAGGTTCATAAATAGTTACCTTGCTACTGGCATAGGTTTAGATGGGATGAAGGGCTCAATATCCAAGTGTTATACTATTTTACTGAATTACTCAGGTCTTCTCCTTACTGATGATAATGAGTCTGTTACATAACAGCTGCACAAGGTAGTACAATGAATGCCTACTCAACAGGTTATGTGCAGCAATTATCACCTGTGTCTGAGCATGCATAACCTTGCATTTCATTATCGCAGTGCGGTTACAATATAGCCCGGAGTCATTATGACTTTTCAGGCAAATCTCTCAGCAGCTGTCAGCGTTATTCACATAAAGTAGAAGTCATTATCACATTCATGAATGCACAAGCCAGACATGTTTTGTTCTCCACATGGAGTCATTGCAATCCCCCCCCGTTTCTTTCTGTCATTTGTACAATTTCAAGAAATGTAACAAATCTGCAAGACAAAATCTGGACATCCTGCGAAAATCAGGACACTTGAGAGTAATGACAGGGATAGATTTTAAATTTGTTCTTTAGAAAGTTACTTGAATAACAGGATTTGTGGTACACTGTATGAAGGATATGAATACATACGTTATTTAGTGCCTTGTGCCCTCTGATTTGCCAGAAAATCACAAATTGTTCTGATAAAGGCAGAGGTAAGGCAGACTGCTAGCATTGCATGCAATCAGAAGTCACTGCTGCTATCAGAAGTCTGAGTGGGTAGCCAGCACCAGTATGGGACACTTCAGATGCCCACGAGCTGAAGCCCCATGCCTGTCCTCGGCACCTGGATTGCAGCTGCAAACTTGGAGACTCTTCAGCTCAGTCCCATAGTGTTGCTGTCCTAGGTAAGCATGGCCTCAGGGGTGCCAATGTGATGCAATGTTTCCCTCCAGGAAAGGATACATGCAAAAAGACAAAGCCTGGGTTAGTCTTGGTCTTTTCACATGCTGTCTTGCTGTAGCTCTCCACTCAGTCTCCCTCCCTTCAGGTGTAGTAAATGTATGTAGGTCAGGGCAAGAGGGTTTACATTAGCCCCCTCTCCCCTTTCACTCCTTATGGCCATATGTATCTTATGAAAAGAATAATGCCCCTGTGGATAGGAGTGAAGATTTGGATGGTCTATCCAGGTAATGCATTATGATATACATATATATGCAGTCTTCCAATACATGTGTCAAACATCAGTAGTAATTTGTTTGCATTTTCTTTCCTTTGCAGGTTCATCCATCTTCTGACACTGACATGGCTTTACGAGCAGAACGACAAGTGAGAGTGTGGGTATGTGGCCATTCCTACATTCACTGGGCTGCCAGCCATGCCTCCGTAACTGAAAACCACTACAACTTGAGCTTCCCCACATCCAGTGTGAAGGTATACTGGACTGCAAGAAGAGGTATGCATTGGAGTGGAGTACTGCAGTTGTTGGAAGAGAAGTGTTCCATCTACCCTGAGCCCGACATCCTTGTGCTGCACATTGTAGGGAATGATGTGATCAGTCAACCACTTGGAAGGCTAAGGTTTCAAATCAGAGCAATTTTTGAACACCTGCAGTCGTGGTGGCCATGTTGTCATTTTGTGTGGTCTGACATAATTCCTCACCAGATATGGAAAAAAGCAGAGAGTCAACGGGCAGCGCACAAGGCCAAACGTTTACAGAATGGGTTCATACATGGCTTGATGCACAGGGTCAGTGGATCTACAATCTGCCATGACAGCATCACCGCAGAAGATGTTCATCTGTTCAGAAGGGATGGCATTCACCTAACTGAGGAGGGCATTGCGTTGTTCTTGACTGACCTGCTTAATGGCGTGAGGAGAGAGGACTGGTAACAAGCAGCTTGTGAGAAGAATGGAAAACACCCATGACCAAGTAGGACCAGTATGGTAAGTAAAACTCTATTATGAACTGTGTTGTGTAAAATATATTTTTCTGTGTTTGGCAAATAACTGTGGCAAGGAGCTGGTAAAGACACTGAGAAAGAACAACTGTTTCAGGAGTACTACCACGTACAATCAAATAGGTCAGTAGCCATCCTGCAATACTTCTTTTGTTACTCTTCTTTTATCATGCATGTGTATAGTTTAGATGAAAGGAAGGGCTTAGTAATACAGAACTTGATCCCTTAGGTCCACTGCTGAATGGACACATGTAAAGAGAAAAGACATAGGTATGAAAGACTGCTGACACTGAAGGAGGTCGTGAGACTGTAGTGGTATCAGCTGTCTGAGTGGGTAGCCAGCACAGGTATCGGACAGATCAGATGGCCAGGTATCGGACAGATCAGATGGCCTTGCATGCCACTGAAGTCCCATGCCTGTCCTGGGTTCATTAGTGGAGTGGCGGTCCTTACACCTTGCTTTGTCTCTTCACATATACCCATTCAGCAGTATGTTGGCTACACCAAGACTGTGTATATTTACAATGATATCTGTCTACATGGTAAAACAACTGGGTCTGAATGCTGTACACATGTAGAGATATCAAAGTTAGTTCTGGACTTAGGTTATGGCAATTATGATTTTTTCATACTTTGGTAAATAACTTTGCAAGGGAGCATCTGAATGTGCTAAGTAATACCTCACTTTGAAGACAGTATTCATAGTTCCAATATGGTATAGGAATTGTGCCTGTATGTTGTACACATGTACAGATATCAAAGTTTGTTTCAGACTTAGGTTATGGAAATTATTACTTTTTTTCATATTTTTGTAAATAACTTTGCAAGGGAACACGTCAGTGTGCCATGTAATACCTCATTTTGAAGACAGTGTTACTCCTTACAACATGGTAAAAGAACTGTGTCTGTGCACTGTACACATGTACAGGTATCACAGTTTGTTTAGTCATGTAGGATTATTAAAATTATACATTTCCAATACTTCTCATTATTATGCCCATATCTTTACAAGGGAGCATGGTGATGGCACAAATGATGCATCATTTTGAAGCTGACATTGAGATGCACTTCTACACTGATACGTAGCCTCTGTCTGTTACAGGTGATGAGATATTATGCTTTGTTTATTTATCAATTATGAGAAATATTATATTAATCATACTTCTGTGAATATCTCCATAAAGGTGCATCATACAGTAATGGTTAAGGTTTTTAAGCTCAGATTCATACAAATTAAATACAAACTGTATGGGTTTGCATGGTACATTTACAAAGATATTGTGCTTTGCTTTTCCAAAAAGGTAAAAAATATGCACAATATCAGCATTCTTTGCCAAATATTTAATAATGACTTTGATGCACACTATCAACATTTACACTGTTGGAAAGGCCAGTGTCTGCTGAACAACTTTCGCATTTACATTTTTAGTCTAGCTCTTATACTTAAAGAGTTATGAACATTTGTTTTCTGTATGGTATTAGAAACTGATTTTCTGAAAATGAGCTCAGGCTGCACTGTTGCTCCTATGGTGGAATTAAGCAGACAGCTTTTTCTGAGCTGCTCCAGAGTGAATGAGAATGAGTTAAAGGACAGTCTATGAATTCTTCCTTAATCTCTTCTGGAACGGGCTGAGAAAGCAACTGTGAAAACCTCTTTATCACAGAACCTATATCATCCGCCCTGGAGGAAGCTTCCACTGTATCACAGCTGCATTTAATGCTGTGCCTAGCTATTTGGGAAACCTAAGCTAACAAAGATAAAGCCTGCAGTTTACTGGCAGGTTTCTCTGGAGAGTACAAAGTTTAATTTAAATTGCTGAGGACAGACAATAAGTATTTAGTCATTTGAGTCTGATAATTCATAGCTCTAAAGACGAGAATGGAGGACGTATAAACCTTTTCTCCCAATTTTTCCACAGCCCTGCCATTTTTATCTAAAGGAAGAGCACTGGCATCAGGCAGTAACATAATGGGCTTGTCTACCGATATGGAAAACACAGATGGGGCCTGTTGCAGGGTTTCTGTAAACAATTTTCATATCTTGAGGTACTGTGAAAAGCCTGTCAGGTCTTTTAGGTGCTGGTGACTGGGAGTCTGGTGTAGTGGAATTAGATGCAAAGTTGCCTAAGAAAGCCTCCAGAATAGGAGGTACAGGAGCAGGGGTGCCTACTTCGAAGAGGTTATAGTATATCTGCTAAATTTCAGAAAATTGGCTTGATTCCCATTCAAAATGCTTCATCATATTAAAGTACAGTTTTGTACCTACCATAAATGTAGATGTTCGAGTGTATACCCTGCTGCAGTCATCACACTTGGGTTATCCTGTCGTCAGGCAGTCCCGCAGTCGGCCTGAATTCCAAAGTCAAGTCTTGATCCGGCGTCGGTTGCTGTCGCTTCTTCCCTGACGTCAGTGCGCCAGGGGAATATAAGAGGCATCCAACGCCATTTTCTTCAGTTTTTCTTGCCCCAGATGTCAGGTGCCCCCCCCAAAAGGTGGTCAGTAGATAGTACCAATAATAAAAGTTTAGCACAAACAAAACATCCCTCCAGCTATAAGCAAATACACCACAAAGGTTGTATCAGATTTTAAGGTATTGAAAAGGTTTCAGTTAGGTTAGAGGGGATGGAGGGAGGGTAACATGGACTGCAGCAGGGTATACACTCGAACATCGACATTTATGGTAGGTACAAAACTGTACTATGTTCATCATGTTACCCTGCTGCAGTCATCACACACGGGTTAAATCCCAAAGCTAAGGATGGGAGGTGGAGTCAAACAGGGTTAGAGGAGGCTAGAAGGCCCTGCAAAACTGCAGTGGCAAAGCCAGCTCTAGACTTAGAGTAAAGTGGTAAGTGATAGTGTTTGGTGAAGGTGTGTACTGAACTCCAAGTTGCAGCTTCCAGAATATCCTTGATTGGCACCCCACTGAGGAAGGCTGTAGATGTAGCTGCTGCCCTGGTGGAGTGGGGCCTTATGCTAGCAGGAACTGGTTTTCCATGATGGGTGTAGCAAAAACGTATGCAATGTCCTATCCATTTGGAAATGGTCTGTTTTGAGATACCCTTTCCTTGTGATGCTGTAGCATAGGATACAAAAAGCTGGTTAAATTTTCTGAAAACCTTAGTTTTATCCAAGTAGTAATGTAGTTGCCTGTGAATGTCCAAGGAGTGCAGGAGTCTTTCTCCTTTGTTCTGTGGATTTGGGAAGAAGGTGGGTAAATGGATAGTTTGATTTAGAGCCACAATGGATACCACCTTTGGCATAAAGGCGGGGTTAGCTCATAGAGAAACTCTGTCTTGATGAAAAATGAGGAAAGGATCTACTGCCATTAGTGCCTGTAGCTCTGAGACTCTTCTGGCTGAAGTAATTGCTAGCAGCAGGGCAGTCTTCCATGATATAAACTTTAAATCAGCTGAGAAAGCTGGCTCAAAAGGTGGCAGCGTAAGTTTTTCCAGAAAAAAGTTGAGGTCCCAAGTTGGTGTTGGTGCTGTCCTGGGAGGCCTAATGTTTTTGGCCCCTCTGAGGTACTGCCTTGGAAGTGGATGTGAAAATAAAGGAGGATCCATGTTGTAGTGAGCTGAAATAGCTGAGGCATGGATTTTAACAGATGAAAAAGAAAGTCCTTTGTGTAACATCTCAGTTAAATATTGTAGAATCTGAGGTATGTCCGGCTCAAGGGTATTTTGGCCTTTAGCTTGGTTCCAGGCGCAAAATCTTTTCCATTTGTCTGAGTAGGCTTTCCTGGTGCTGGGCCTCCTGGCCTCCAGAATGACATCCATAACAGCTTGTGAAAGAGGAGCTGGCTGGTTGCTTAGGTGATTTGCTATGCAGCCAAATTTAAGGTTTTGAGCTGGCTGTGTAGAATCCGACTGTCTTGCTATGTGAGCAGATGAGGAATTTGTGGTAAAATCCATGGTGGGGCGTGGGCCATGTTCCTTAGTAGTGGGTACCAGTGCTGGCGTGGCCAGTCTAGGGCAATGAGTATCATTCGGGGTCTCTCCATCCTGACTTTCAGCAGCACCTTTGTGAGAAGGGGCAATGGAGGAAAGGCATATACTGTCAGCGTTTTCCAACTGAATGAGAGTGCGTCCACTTTCCAAGCTTGATGGTGAAATGTCCTGGTGCAAAATTTTGATAGCTGATAGTTTTGGAGGTTGGCAAACAGATCTATGTCTGGGTGCCCCCATTTTTGAGTTATCATTGTGAATACTTGTGGATCCAGTTTCCACTCGTGGGGATCCATGATGTTCCTGCTTAGGTCGTCTGCCAATGTGTTCTTTTTTCCTGGCAGGAATTGAGCTTGTAATTGAACTTGGTAAGCCAGTGCTGTGTTCCACAAGGTCATTGCTTGCCTGCATAGAGGATAGGAGTGTGTACCCCCTTGCTTGTTTATGTACCACATTACTGTGGTGTTGTCTGTCTTTATTATAAGCTGTCCAGGATGTAAGATGTCCTTGAAGGCTGTCAGAGCATTCTGTACAGCTAGCATTTCTTTTTGATTGATGTGCAGATTTCTTTGATCTGCAGTCCATATGCCTTGAATGCACTGTCCTGCCATGTGTGCCCCCCAGGCATAGTCGGATGCATCTGTTGTCATAGTTTGCCTGGCTGGGGGTAAGGTGAAAGGCTGACCCTTGTTGAGGTGACATGCCTGTGACCACCATAGAAACTCCTGTTGAAGGCAGGGAATGAGAGGTATCATTGTTTCCAAGCTGTGGCTGTGCTGAGTCCATACGCTTTTCAGGTACCATTGTAATTTCCTCATATGCAGTTTTGCAAATGGTATTAGTAGTATGCAAGATGCCATGAAGCCTAAGGCCTGCAGAATTTTTCTTGCAGGGAGCTGGGCCTTTGTTGCCATTATTTTGAAGTATTGAGTTAGTTGTAGTTGTTTGTCTGGCGTCAGATAAGCCATCTGGGCCGTTGTATTCAAACTGGCACCCAGGAATGTTATATGCTGTGAGGGCACTAGGTTTGATTTATTTTCGTTTACTGTGTACCCTAGGCAACTTAGAAGGTGTTTTACAAAAGCCAGATGTTGTAACAGAATGTTCTGCTTGGATGAGGCAGTCATCCAGGTATGGGTATATTTGAATTCCTCTTTGTCTGCAGTATGCAATTACTGGTGCCAGGCATTTTGTGGAGACCCTGGGCGCAGTAGATAAGCCAAAGGGCAGTGCAGAGAATTGGTAATGGGTTGAACCTGCAATGAAACGGAGGTATTTTCTGCAATATTGTCTGACAGGGACATGCAGGTATGCCTCCTTGAGGTCCAACGTTACTAGCCAAGCTTTCTTGCCCAGCATGGGAAGAAGCTGCTGTAGTGTTAGCCTCTTGAATTTGGGTACTTGCAAGAAGGTGTTTAGAATCGAAAGGTCCAGAATGGGTCTCCAAGCATTGTCCTTTCTGGGGACTAGAAAGAGCCTTGAGTAAAATCATTGGCCTTGCTCCTGTGTAGGTACCAGTTGAATGGCTCTCATGTCCATGAGAGCTGTAATTTGTTTTTGTGCCTCTGCGCCTCTACCCATTGATTTTGTGGCAGGTTTGGCATTCCTTTTATCCTTGGCAAGGTGTGGAAATGGAATCTGTATCCTTGTGAGATAATGTCTAGGACCCATTTATCCTTTGTGATGATGCGCCAGTTGTCTGCAAAAAGTGCTAATTTTCCTCCCAAGGGAGCTGCCAAGAGAGCTTTGCTTGGCAGCTTGAGGTTTAAGTCATTGTTTTTGTCTTCTAGTAGTTTGGGACCTGTCTTCTCCTCCCTTCTGTGTTGCAGTGCCCCATTGGCGAGGTTTGTAAGGGATTTGTGCTTGACCTCTGCCCCTTGGGCGTCTGTATTTACCCCTCTGTGGTCTGTCAGAAGCTGGAAAGGACCAATTTTTTGTTGGCCAATTTCTGCTGAAGAGTGGGGGTTGTACCTGTAAGAAATCTTTGACCATCTGCATAGATTTTGCCTTATCCTCCATTTTCTTTAAAATCTCTTCTGCTTTAACTCCAAATAAAACATCCTTTAACCAAGCATGCCTACGTATGACAGACCCAGTAACAGCTGCTCTACAGGAAGCTTCCAAGGAATCAAATCCACATTGTAAAGTATGTTTGCCCACCTGTTCAGCTGCATGCAACAGATCCTGCATTTCCTTGAATTCAGACTGGTGAGGAAGCGTGCTCATTTGTTGTTTTATTTGAGACATTAGGAATTGCTGGTATTTCAGCATGTGAAATTGACAATTTAGTGCTCTCATAGCTAGAGTAGCTGAGGTGTAAACCTTCTTCCCCCACCTATCTAGTGCTCTGGAGTCCCTTTCAGAGGGTACAGGATTTATAGCCATAGAAGCCTTAGCCCCTTTGGGACCCTGGGAGATTGTCTCTGGGTCAGCAACAGGGCTTTTGTAAAGGAATTTGTGTGAGTCAGGCACTCTATAGTATCTGTCTGGTTTGGCTGGAGCAGGAGGCAGAGAATCTGGATTTAGACTAGATTCTAAGTAAACATCATCCACAATGTCTAAAACTGGAGGGATAGCAAGTGGTCTGTGCTAGGGGAGTAAAAGAAACTCTCGGAGCCTTTTCTTTGAGTCGGAGTAGTCCTGACCTTCCCAGTGGAAATGTTCCCTCACAGTATGTAAGGTTTCCCCAAAGGAATAGTCTTCAGGGGGAGAAGCTGAGGGAATGGAATCTTCAGCATCAGAATCTTCATAAGGGGGAAAGGAGTAATCCTGTTCCTCAGAGGAGCCTGAAGAAATAGACACTTGATCAGAGGAAGCATAATCCTCCTGCTGTCTAGACCTTTTGTCTGGGGGGGGGGGGTTGGGAACCCCTGATTAAAGAAATCAAATCTTCAGCCATTTTAAGCATCTGTTTCTTAGGCATGGGGCCTTGAACTGAAGACTGATGTGCAGTCTTTTTTGGTTTTAGAGGAGTCTTAAGCTTAGCATAAGATTTTATGGTGAGAGTAGTCGGTCTGAAGACACCTTCTGAAATCGAAGGTGTTTCCACAGCACCGGCTTCTCCTTCTACAAATGTCGTCGGTAGGGCCTAAAGAAAATGGCTGCGTCGGCCTAGAACTCTCTGCTTGAGAATTTGAAGCGGTCTGGGGTTGCAATTCTGCGGTCGCCAGGGGCTGCATAGGCGCCTCACTGAAAACTGTAGAACCGGGGACCAGCCCAGCCGAGGCCTCGGAGTCTGGCTTGAATCTAGGCTGCCTGTCTTTATCTTTGCATTTTTTATGCACGCCGGTAGTCGGTTGTTCCGACGGCATAGTGTAATTAAATTTCCTACCAAAGTAGTGTCGTGCGAAATCAAAGCGTCGCTTTATAGTTCGCTTATTGAACCTAGCACAAAACTGACAACCAGTGACGTTGTGGTCTGGGCCTAGGCAAGGTATACAATAAGAATGAAAGTCCTTATGAAGTATTTGCTTCCCACAAGAAATGCAATTAACTTTTTCTGACATCGGACTGAGGCAAGAAAAGGTTCCCCAACGGGGTACTTAGCTTTGAAGACTTCGGACTGAAATTCGATTTGAAAATCTCAGGAGTCGGCCGACTGGCACTTGCGAACTGCTTCTGCTTCGGGCACCGCGCGGCAAGAAAGACTGAAGAAAATGGTGTCAGATGCCTCTTATATACCCCTGGCGTACTGACGTCAGGGAAGAAGCGACAGCAACAGACGCTGGACCAAGACTTTGGAATTCAGGCTGACTCTGGACAGGATAACCCAAGTGTGATGACTGCAGCAGAGTAACACGATGAACATCAATAATTTCCCCAAATGAAGGTTCTTCAATAGGGGAGTAAGGTGAGAGGGAATCTTCATCATCCAAAGCCACTTGACCAGGTGAATGGATTTGAGATGAATAGGCCAAAGAGTGCTCATCATCTGGGTCTGATTCATTCTCTTCATCTTCACAAGAAGTGTTTAATTTTTTTTTGTTTTATTTTTCTAGGTGTGACATCCACTTTGACTTGATGCTGAGGCTCCGACCCCGGATAAGCCTTGATGTGCGATCCAGGAATTTCTTCTCTAATGAGGAAATGCAGTACATCTTTCAGTTCTTCGGAAATTATTAAGCAGGGTTCCCCCTTCTCATCATTATCAGTAGCTTCAGTTAGATGTCTGAACCTCAGATGCCATACTGGCCTTAGATGGGGTTGCTGTAGTGGAAGTCTGAAAAGGGTTTGGATGCACTACGGGTTCCTATACCTCTGAGGATACCTCTGAGCTGAATAGGCAGTCATGATATTAGTCTTGGCCTCATATACTTTTATCTAGAAGGGGCGGCGTATCAAAGAGGCAGTCATGACATCAATCTTGACCTCATATACTTTTTCTTTAGAAGAGGCGGGATATCAGGGGTATAAGGGTCTTCCATCTTTGCTTGGGCGAGGTAGTTAAGGCTCTGAGTTTCCAAGTAGGAATTAAAAGATGAAGGTCAAGTTCTTAGGGTCTTTGAAGCAAAGGACAGACAGAGCGTACAATTTCTGTAGTTGTGCTTTACACCTAGACAGAAAAAAACACTGGGAGTGGGATCCTTGTACAGAATTTGCCTAGTGCAACTGCACTTTCCCCTGCTAGCTTATATTTAACGGAGCAATATAACTGAGAAAAACAAAGGTAGGATGCCCAATGGGGGCCTTATCTGAACCAGTGAAGGCCAACAGTACCAATGACCATGCGTAAAACAGACTGACGGGTGCCGGACTTGCATTTGGACTGACAGCAAGACAGTCTGAGGATCTGCACTCGTAAGTCTGCATATGTACCCTTCCACCCATGGGCTTAGGTCATACATCAGATGCATGGCTCTAAGGAAGGTTTTGGCTTTGGTATCCTGACTAGATGTCCAGGTTATCTGGTGAGATAATCCAACAGTTTGGAATACTGCAACAGTGATCTAAGGGAGGACATCAAACTGTGTGTCTGACAGAAAAGAAATCTGAAGTGCACATTCCTAGTAGCAGCAGCAGTGACAACAAGCTATGTATCAACAGGTGATGCTAGAATACTCCTCAGCTTGGGAGGCAGAAAACTTCAGAAATGCTCACAGCAGGGGAGATCAGAAGAGGACATTATAACAGATAACCCATCACAGAGGGCCTTCAAAGAAAGACTGTTGAGTTTCAACATCAAAATCAGTGGCATCAGGAATTTAATTCTGCTAAAGTAACACTACAGCCATAGTCAGAAATATGTGCTTTCCATACCATTTAATGCCAGAAGGAAAACAGAATACACAGTTAAAAACATGAGTGGCATTACACTTATTTAGGGTTGCCACCCCTCTGTTTTTTTTCGGACTATCCGGAAATCAAACTGATGCTCCTGTAGTCCGGAAAACACTGTACAAACTCCGGTATCCTGTTTCAAAAAGGAAACAGACTATCAGAGTTTGTAAATCGGCTGATTTACTATGCTTTTTTACAGAAAAGCATAGTAAATCAGCCGAAAGCACGCAGCAGGAACGGAAAAAGAGGGCATTCCCCACCGGGTGATCTCATTGTGACATCACACAATGGGTGGGATGTGGGTGGGAGAGGGGGCGGGATGGGCGGGGTTACTGTTGACGTGGGGTGTGTGGCTTTACTCTGGTTTTAGTCACCATGAAAGGTGGCAACCCTACACTTATTTGAAAGAGTGAAAAAAGTGCTTCCAATGAACAAAAAATTGCAGCAATATGATCTGGTATGCAAGGCTGTATATAATTATGGTCAGTCTTTGTTTAGTACCAGTGTATTATGACATTTCACACTTGCTGAACGTGGTTACCTAAGCAATTCAATGTTGAGATTACTGCTGGAAATTTTTCGAGAGGCAGCAATTTCATTATGCACACAAACTCAAAAATGATGCCAAGATTAAGCAATTCAATGTCAGAATCACTACTGTCAATTTCTTATGGGATAGCCATTTCTTTACGAACACACAATCAAAAATGATAAAAAAAGCTTCATAAAACATGATCTCAGATAGTACACAGCTACTTCATTGGCAAAGTTCAACTAAGCAACATTTACACTGGAGGAAAACATGGGATAACACTCCTTTTCTTGAGTGAACATTAAGTGGTTACAGGATGCCCTCTGTAGTTACAGCAGCAGCTATCAGTCCTCCACTAAAACTTGCAGTGTGAAGCAAAAGGTTGCCTCACAACCATGAGTGGCAGATATGCCATATGCCATATCCTGGTACCCATGCAATTTACCATGGAGCCACTGGTAGACACATGAAAAGTAGGAGGATGAAGAAAACTGAAAGCTTCCAGAGTAAATCATTTGTACCATTAGCCAGAAAGAATAAGAAGTAATTAAACAGTATTAATGTATGGTGCAATGGGTGTAGTGGTTAGCGCTGTCACGTCACAGCAAGAGGTTCTCCAGTTCAAACCTCGGCTGGGGTACCTTCTGTGTGGAGTCTGCATGCCCTCCCTGCATTCTTATGGGTTTCCTCCGGGTGCTCCGGTTTCCTTCCACATTCCAAAGACATGCAGTAGGTGGATTGGACACTCTAAATTGGCCTTAGGTGTGTGTGTATGCGAGTGTCTGGTGCACTCTCTGAGGAGGGTTGGGCCACGGGCTAGCAACCCAATCCCATAAAATCCGTACCTGCTACAGAAAGAAGTGCTGAAAGGCACTCGTTGCCCAGTGTGCTAAATGCACAGCAGCGAATCCAGGATCCATGAAACAGTATTAATAACCTCACTCACTTGTTTAAATGTACGGAGTCGATCCAGTGTCTTCTGTCTCTCCTGGCTGACCCATTTGCTTTTCCTTTCTTCGTCTTCCTTTACCTGTTCTCGTTTCTATGGAAAATGAAGCACTGAATATTAAACAGTACAAAAGGGTACATGCAGGACATTTCACTTTTTCAGCATATCAGTTTGCTTTTCTAGACTATTTTCTGGATATTGAAAATAATGCATGTTGAACATCGTAATCCAGTTTACTGAGACAAATACATAAGCTCCAGTTATAAAATGCATCCAGGATACCAAGGCTTTGTTTTCACAATAACAATCCCTGAACTGTGGCTTCTGTGCACAACTGACAAACCCAGCAATTATATTGATATATATTCCAATGAATCAACAGTCTCAAGCTTGGACAGAATATTCACAGTATCCGAGCATACCCAAAGAAAGAATTTTTGGAACTCCTTTTACCACAAGCAATTCTCTTTGTACATAACTAAAACTTTAAACACAAGTGATGCATTACATAATCCCACAGGCATACAACTCAGCTGAAAAACATTTTATATGTAATCTAACTAACTACATACACATCTCTAGAAAGACATTTGCAAACCTCCTTTAATCATGGTGTCATGTGAAATATGTATATATATTCTGAATGTGTCAGGCATCCCTTAGCATATATCCAAAGTAATATTACTGTAAATATATTTTACATTTGAGACTGCATAATTATATGTCACTTCAACAGTTTTATTGATCAAGTTGAATGTTCCACATGAACCTGGCTTGTGGCTAAAAAGGGTCAATAAACCAGCCCAATTACCCGGTTATCAAATCCTAAATAAATGAATAAATATCTAAAAAAACAAATAAATGTTTCAACACATTAGCTCAAGAATACATAACAACAAATGGTTCTTTACTAATGCAATCATCCTAACAAGCCAGCCTCCACTAAATAAAGACAGTGCCTCAATGTTAACTCACCTCATTAGCATGCCATAAGAAGAAGATTCATAACGGTATCTAAACTCTCACCTGGTGACTGAATTTATGTAGCAGTACTGCAGTACAGTCAGTGGTGGGAGGGTGCTGCAATGTACAGCTGCCATCACCCAAATGAGATGTCAAGCTTAAGTCACATCTAGCATGAGCTGGTGAAAGCTTAGGTAGGTGCTAAAGATGCACTGGCACTTATTTTCCCTTTGCTCCTTACAGTAGCTATAACTTTAGGATGCTTTTGAATTTAATGTCCCCTTCACATAGTTCTATACTGGAACTGCTTTCAAACACGCCACTTGTATATCATTTTGTTTTCTGTTAAATTCTTAGAATATTAATTTTCAACTCAATCTATTCCAAAAGTACTTTAAACAGGTATCTCTTCTTGCAGAAGGTTCTTAATAAATTATATTAAATGATTCATAAAAAATAATAACACCACACATTTGCTAACCAGGTAGGCCCAACAGACATAAAAATCCCTTTTTTAGGGGTAACCCAGGAATAATGTCGGCTAAGTAACTTGCTCAAGGTCACATAGTAGACAAAGGAGAGCTGAGGGACTCAAACCCTGTATTAAAAGGAAAGTACAGTTGTGTACACTTAGCATAAATGTAGATGTTCAAGTGTATTCACTGTTGCAGTCATCACACTTGGGTTATCTGTTTGCAGGTAGCCTCAGTTGGCTCGAACACCAGAGACTTAGTATTTCTGCATCGGATGCTGTCACTTTTTCCATGACGTCAGGTTGTCAGGGGTATAAGCCTGCACCATTACATCAGTTTTTCTTGCCCCAAATGTCAGGAGCCCCCAAATAGGGAGCTAGTATATGGTGGGGAAAACACCACCAGTAAAAAGTAAATATGAATACCATTAGGAATAGCCATAGTGAAGAGAGATAAAGAGAGAGAGAGAAAACCAGGGGGCTGGACGGAGGGAAACAGTGAAGACATCGAACATCTACATTTATGATAAGTGTACACAACTGTACTATGTTCTTCGTGTTTCACTGTTGCAGTCATCACACTTGGGTTGATTCCCAAAGCTGAGGGCGGGTGGAGGCAGTCAAGAAGAGTTAGGGCTGGCTAGTAGGCCTTGAAAGACTGCTGTAGCAAATCCTGCCCTGGATCTGGAAAAGATAGGCAAGTGGTAATGCTTGGTGAAGGTGTGTACAGAAAGTACAGTTGTGTACACTTACCATAAATGTAGATGTTCGAGTGTATTCACTGTTGCAGTCATCACATTTGGGTTATCTGCTTGCAGTAGCCCTCAGTTGGCCTGATTATCAAAGTCTTAGGTCCTGTGTTGGCTGCTGTTTCATCTTCCATGACGTCCGGTAGTCAGGAGTATAAAGCATGCAGCCGATGCCATTACATCAGTTTTTCTTGCCCCAGATGTCAGGTGCCCCCATAATGGGAAGCAATTATATACAAGGTTACACCCTCCAACAAAAAAGCAAATACACCAAAAAGCTTTAAACATAGTACAACAAGAATAGAGGTATAGTCAATAGAAGTCAGGGGGCTGGAGGGAGGGTAACCAGGACTGCAACAGTGAATACACTCGAACATCTACATTTATGGTAACTATACACAACTGTACTATGTTCTTCATGTTTCACTGTTGCAGTCATCACATTTGGGTAGATTCCCAAAGCTAAGAATGGGAGGAGGTAATTAGATAGCATTAGGACCAGCTATAAGGCCCTGCAATACTGCAGTGGCAAAGCCAGCTTTGGATTTAGAAAAAATTGGCAAGTGGTAATGCTTGGTGAAGGTATGTACAGAAAGTACAGATGTGTACACTTACATAAATGTAGATGTTCGAGTGTATTCACTGTTGCAGTCATTACGTTTAGGTAATCTGCTGGCAAGTTGCCCTCAGTCGGCCTGATTAACAAAGTCTTGGGCCTGCATCGATTGCTGTCCCTTCTTCCATGATGTCAGGTTGTCAGGGGTATAAAACATGCAGCCAACGCCATTACATCAGTTTTTCTTGCCCAAGATGTCAGGTGCCCCCCAAATGGGGAGCAAAATATATATATATATGAATTTAAAACACAAAAATATGCCTCCAAACAAAAGCAAATACACCAAAAAGGCTTTTAAGTGTAGTAAAAGAAAGTAGATGCATAGTAAGAGAAAGAACAGGGGGCTGGAGGGTGGGTAACCAGGACTGCAACAGTGAATACACTCGAACATCTACATTTATGGTAAGTGTACACAACTGTACTATGTTCTTTGTGTTTCACTGTTGCAGTCATTACATTTGGGTACATTCCCAAAGCTATGGTTGGGAGGATGGATGTATACAGCATTAGGACCGGCTATATGGCCCTGCAAAACAGCAGTGGCAAAGCCAGCTCTGGATTTAGAGAAAATTGGTAAATGATAAAGTTTGGTGAAAGTATGAACTGAACTCCAGGTATCAGCTTCTAGGATACCATTGGTAGGAACACCTCTGAGAAAGGCTGTAGAAGTAGATGCAGTCCTGGTGGAATGGGATCTGATCCCCTGGGGGATAGGTTTTCAATGGTGCTTATAGCAGAACCGAATACAATGGCTTATCCATTTGGAAATGGTTTGTTTTGAAATAGCCTTTCCCTCAGCCCCTGCAGCAAATGCTACCAGCAGTTGTTTGGACTTTCTTCGAGATTTAGTCCTGTCCAAGTAAAATCTAAGTTGTCTGTGTACATCCAATTAATGCAGAATCCGCTCCCCCTTGTTCTGTGGATTGGGAAAGAAAGCTGGCAAATGAATGGACTGATTAAGAGTCACACTGGATACCACCTTGGGCATGAAGGATGGGTTGGTCCTGAGTGACACCCTGTCCGCATGAAAAATGATGAAAGGCTCCACTGCCATAAGGGCCTGTAATTCAGTAATCCTTCTAGCTGAGGTGATTGCTAAAAGGAAGGCTGTTTTCCAGGAAAGAAATTTTAAATCTGCAGTAGCAGCTGGCTCAAAAGGAGGGAGAGTGAGTTTCTCCAATACAAAGTTAAGGTCCCAGGAAGGGGTTGGAGCTCTCCTGGGTGGTCTCAAGTTTTTGGCCCCTCTGAGGTACTGCTTTAGCAGAGGGTGAGAGAAGAGGGGAGGTTCTGTGTTGTAATGAGCTGAAATAGCTGAGGCATGGATTTTTATGGAAGAGAAAGACAGGCCCTTGTGAAGCATCTCAGTTAAGTATTGCAAAATCTGAGGTAAATTGGGCACTGCTGTGCTTATTCCTTGAGATTGATTCCAGGCATAGGTTCATAGGTAGGTACTAGGCTATCGGCCCTGGGGTCTATACAAGCCCAGCCAAAAAGGTACCCTGGCTTTTGCCACCCAAGAAAATAATTTTCCTGTGCCACTGTCGAGCAGAGCCACAGAGGTGATCCCTGGGGTGAATTTCCTATTTCCCATCCAATCATCAAGATTTTTCTTGAAGAGTGCTAATGAGGAGCTTTGTTTGATATAGATAGGTAGTTTATTCCAGAGTATGGAAAGTCTCTGGGACAGGAATCTATCCCTCCAGCATGTTCTGTTTATTGTGGTGACAAAGTTTTGGTCCCTAGAGCGTGTAGATTGGAGGGATTGGGATTTCTTTAAGTGGACCATGTCCAATAGCTCTGGGTTTGACATAGCTTTGTATGTTAGGCAGAGATCACCTCTGTGTAGGTGATATGCGACGGAGTAAAGCTGGAGTTTTTTGAGATGGTCTGCGTAGGGCATCTGTTTGAGGCCGGTAATCCTCTTTGAGCATTTGAGCATAGGGCATCTGTTTGAGGCACAGAATCTTTTCCATTTTCCAGCACAAGATTTTCTAGTACTAGGTCTTCTCACTTCCAAAATGACATCCATCACAGGTTTGCTGAGCGATGCTAAGGGGGGATTTAAATGATCAGCCAAGCTGCAAGATTCAAAGTTTGGAGCTGAGGGTGCAGAATTTCGTTGTTCTGCTGAGACAGTAAGGAAGGTGTCTGAGGCAGGTGCCATGGAGAAATTTGTGACAGACTGCGTAGGAGTGGGTACCAGTGTTGGCAAGGCCAGTCTGGAGCAATCAAAATCATTTTTGGTTTGTCCTGTTTGACTTTTAGTAGAACCTTGGAGAGTAGAGGCAGAGGGGGAAAGGCATAGAGTGACAGGTTTTCCCAGCTGAAGGACAGAGCATCCACTTTCTAGGCTTTTTTGTGAGGAGTGCTTGTGCAAAATTTGTCCAACTGGTTGTTCTGGGGTGAGGCAAAAAGATCTATGTCTGGGCTCCCCCATTTGCGTGTCAACATGTTGAAAATCCGTGGTTCCAGTTTCCATTTGTGTGGGTCCATGGGATTTCTGCTTAGTTTGTCTGCCAAAATATTCAGCTTTCCTGGCAGGAATTGAGCTTGTAGTTGTACTTGATAGTTCAAGGCCGTGTTCCACAATGCCATGGCTAGTCTGCAGAGGGGGTAAGAATGTGTACCCCCCCTGCTTGTTTATGTACCACATAACTGTGTTGTCCGTCTTTACCATTAGTTGTCCTGGATGAAGGTAGTCCTTGAAGGCTGTCAGTGCATTCTGTACAGCTAGCATTTCTTTTTGATTGATATGAAGGTGCATTTGATTTGGGCTCCATTTGCCCTGAATGCACTTTCCTGTCAGATGAGGCCCCCATGCACAGTCTGATGCGTCTGTAGTTAGGGTTTGGGTGGCAGGGGGTGGTGTGAATGGCAGTCTCTTGTTTTGGTGGCAGGCCTCTGCCCACCATAGGAACTCTAGCTGCAGGCAAGGAATGATAGGAATCATTGTTTCCAGACTGTGACAATGTTGACTCCATAAACTTTTTAAGTACCACTGAAGTTTCCTCATATGCAGTCTTGCATATGGAATTAGAAGAATGCAGGAGGCCATGAACCCCAAGGCTTGCAGTACTTGTCTTGCAGATAGCAGGGTTTTTGTGGCTACCTGTTAGAAGTCACCAAATGAAGTTGCTTTTCTGGCGTAAGGAAAGCCATCTGGGCAGTTGTATTCAAGCTTGCACCCAGGAATGTAATTTTTTGAGAGGGTACCAGATATGATTTCTTTTCGTTTATAGTGTACCCTAGGCATATTAGAACCTTTTTTTGCAAACGCCAGATGTTTTAGAAGAATGGCCTTGTTTTCTGCCTGAATTAGACAGTCGTCCAGGTATAGATATATTTGAATATTTCTTTGCCTGCAAAATGCAATTACTGCAGCCAGGCACTTTGTAAAGACCCTGGGCGCAGTAGATAAGCCAAACGGCAGTGCAGAGAATTGATAATGCAAATAGCCTGCATTGAAGCAGAGGTATCTTCTGCAAGATTCCCTGATTGGGAAATGCAGGTAAGCCTCTTTTAAATCTAGAGTTGCCAACCAGGCATCTTTGCCTAGCATAGGAAGTAACTGGTGAAGAGTCAGCATCTTGAATTTTGGAATGTCCAGAAAGGTGTTTAGAATAGACAGGTCCAGGATTGGACGCCATGAGTTGTCTTTTCTGGGTACCAGGAAAAGTCTGGAATAGAAACCTTGTCCCTTTTCCTCTTCTGGTACTAGATTAATAGCCCCCATGTTTAAGAGGGAAAGTATTTGTTTCTGAGCCTCTGCCCACTGATTTGGGGGCAGGTCTGGCCATCCGTTTGAAGTTGGCAACGTGTGGAAATGAAATCTGTATGTAAAGAATCTGGAGCGAGCAAAAGATCATTCATTGCAATCATCCACACCAGAGAGAAGGGGAGGTATAGCTAAGGGCCTGTGCTGTGGGAGGTGCAGAAAGGTCCTAGTCTTTTTGGAGTCTGAAAAAAATGTTGCTGCCATTGAACTGTTCTCACCATGGCATGCAAGGTTTCCCAAAGGAGAAGGAGAATGGTGGGGGAGGGGAAATGGATTCAATGGATTCTTCAGCATCAGAAATCTTAAAAATTGGAGAAAGGCCTCTAGTTATGTCTGAGATCTGATTCATCAGCAGAATCATCAGAAGAACACTGGGCTCTGGCTCTGCCTAGGTCTCTCTCTTCTCTGGGGCTGGTTAGGGTGAGAGATGAAGAGATTCCTATCATTAATAATGCAACCAGAAGTAGCAAGCAAGCAAGTGAGAACTAGAAAGAAGGCCTGGGTTAGGGGGTTTAACAGGGGTTAGTTTTTTGCTTTTTTGGCTGCTTTAGCCTGGCTTAGGCCTTAATGGACATGGCTGCTGGAGGCCTAGCAGCACTGTGTATAAGAGTGGTGGATCCAAGGTGTGGTGATAGATAAGTCACAAGAGGTGGGTAAGGTGAGTTCTTAGTCTCAGGCTCAGCAGCACCCTTGATCCAGTTTCCTTAATAGAGAAGGACTGTTCATGTTTTCAGTTTTCGGTTCTTTTTCGGTTTTAAGAGGAGCAATTTCATGGTCGCCGAAATTTGCGGCCAACAATGCGAACCTGTCGGAAGTGTGCTCTTTATCGGGTTTGGTAGATTGCAGACGGTCCGGAGGACGCATAATGCACGCAAAAAAATGTTCGCCAACATTCTTCTGCAAGCTCCGACCGTTAGCCGCCGTCCGCTAAAGCAAGAAAGCAGCAAAGGCGAACAGGCTGAACAGTATGTGATTTCAGGCTAAAGGAGGCAATCTTTAAGAGTGGATTTGTTTCAGAGGGATTTCTTGTTTGTTTTTTCTGACATCTCGTTTGAGGCAATAAAGAGTCCCCAGAGGTAATGGTAGAGTAGTTTAGTCCGTGCGGTCTTTAGTAAGAGCCTGCTCTGGATCCGACCGCCCGGCACTCTGAATCTCTGGTGCGCTGCGGAGCAGCCGCCCAAGGGTACTGAGGAACGCCTGCCAGACAATGACTATACCCGGACGACTTGCGCGTCGGCCTGAGGGTGGAGTGCGACATGACGGAGTCGACCATCAGGCCGAAACACAGGCGACTTTGGAATCCGATACGACTGCAGGGCTGCCCAGCGAGCACATCCCTTGGATACTATATTTAAAACCCATTTGTCCTGGGTTACAAGTTGCCAGTTGTTTGCATGAAAAGCCAGTTTCCCCCCCAAAGGGGCATCTAAAAGGTAAGTGCTTGGTAATTCTAGGGGAAAGTCATTGAGACTGCTTACCATAGGGAGGTGTTTTGTTGTTTCCAGATTTGGAAGAGAAGGCACCCCATTACTTAGTTCTGAAAGTCCCTTGGGACTGAAACCTGGTGCCTTTGGAATGTCTGGGTTTGACTTGAGTGGCTCTGAAAGGAACTGGAAAGGACCAGTTCTTTGTAGGCCAGTGCCTACTAAATCTTGGAGGTTGAATTTGTAAGAAATCTTTCACAGTCTGCATAGATTTAGCTTTATCTTCCATCTTTTTTAGAACTTCTGCAGCCTTATTACCAAAGAGACGGTCCTGCTGTAAAGGAACATCCAATAATTTGCTTTAACATGATCAGGCAGGGATTGCTCTTTGAGCCAAGCATGCTGTCTAAGCACAGAGCCAAGTTACAGCAGCTCTGCAAGAGGCCTCCAAAGAATCAAAACCACATTGCAAAGTATGTTTTCCAACTTGTTCAGCTGAATGCAATAAACGCTGTAAATCTTTATTTTCCACACAGTCAGAAATCAACATAATTTTCTGTTTAAGCAGTCCCATGATATGCTGCTGATATTTTAGCATATGGAATTGACAGTTTAAAGCCCTGACTGCCAAGGTTGCAGAAGTATAAACCTTCTTACCCCATCTATCCAGCGCCCTGGAATCTCTATCAGAAGGGGTAGGATTTTTAGCAGTAGAAGCCTTAATGACCTTGGGGCCCTGAGAAATGGTTTCAGGATCCGCAACAGGATTTTTGAAAAGGAATTTGTGGGAGTCAGGAACCATGTAATATCTGTCTGGCTTACAAGGAGCCGGAGGCAGAGAATCAGGAGCCATACTAGATTCTGAAAATACATCATCAACAATGTCTGGAACAGGAGGTATAGCCAAAGGCCTATGCTGAGGAAGAAGAAGAAAATCCCTAAGCCTCTTTTTAGATTCTGAAAAATCCTGACATTCCCAGTAGAAATGTTCCCTTAAGGTATGTAAAGTTTCCCCAAAAGAAAAATCCTCAGGGGGGAGAAGCAGAAGGAATGGAATCCTCTACATCAGAGTCCTCATAAGTAGGTATAGACAAATACTGTTCATTAGAAGAGTCAGAAGAAATAGAGTCCTGTTCAGAAGAGTCATAGTCAATTTCAGCCCTAGGCCTCTTATTGACTACCCCTGATTAGAGTAATTAAATCTTCAGCCATTTTGATCATTTGTTTTTTTTAGGCATAGGGGCCTGCACATGTGGCCTGGGCGTCGGTTTTTTAGACATAGATCGAGACTTTGGCCTTAATATAGAAGATGGTCTCAGTTTAATATACAAATCTGTAGGCCTGAATACACCCTCAGAAGCCGGTGCCTGCACAGAGGCTCCAGACCCATCCAAGGAAGAGACATCTGCGGGTTCCATAATTGAAGCATCTCGCGGCATACCGGACTCCGAATGGGTCTCTGTAGAGGCCTGCGAATCAGAAGTAGCGGGTATCAGGGGCTACGAAAGCACCTCACTGAGTACCGGCGAACTGACGACTGGCTTAGCAGAAGCGTTGTCGGCAGTTTTGGACCTCAAAGGCCTGTCTCTGTCTTTTTCTTTGCGTTTTTTCGGTATTCCGGTAGTTGGATTGCTAACCAACGTCATTTCTGGATAATTAAACCATGATCCAAAATATTTAGAAGCAAAAATGTACTGACGATGGTAAGTGCGCTGATTAAATAAAGCACAGAACTGGCAACAAGGTACGTCATGGTCAGGGCCTAGGCAAGGAATACAGTACAAATGGAAATCCTTATGAGGTATTTGCTTCCCACAAGTAATACAATTATTAACTTTTACTGACATCGGTAAGGAGCAAGAAAAAGTTTCCCCAACAAATGAAGACTTCGGTTCTGAAACTCGAAAACGAAAATTTCAGGAGTCGGCCGACCGGCACTTGCGAACTGCTTCTGCTTCGGGCAACGCGTGGCAAGAAAGACTGATGTAATGGCGTCGGCTGCATTATTTTATACCCCTGACGACCTGACATCATGGAAGAAGGGGATAGCAACCGACGCAGGACCCAAGACTTTGTTAATCAGGCCGACTGAGGGCAATCTGCCAGTAGATTACCCAAATGTAATGACTGCAACAGTGAAACATGAAGAACATCTCCAGGTAGCAGCTTCTAGGATGTCCCTGATAGGGACTCCTCTGAGAAAGGCTGTCGAAGTAGATGCAGCCCTGGCTGAATGTGGTCTTATCCCCTGTGGGGTAGGCTTTCCATGGTGCTTATAGCAAAAATGAATGCAATGGTCTATCCACTTAGAAATGGGTTTGCTTTGAAATGGCCTTCCCCTCTGCCCCTGCAGCAAATGCAACCAGCAGCTGTTCAGATTTCCTGAGAGGCTTAGTCCTGTCCAAGTAAAATCTAAGTTGTTTGTGCACGTCCAAGGAATGCAGTATTCATTCCCCTTTGTTCTGTGGATTAGAAAAGAAGGTTGGCAAATGGATGGACTGATTAAGGGCCACACTGGATACCACCTTGGGCATGAAGGAGGGACTGGTCCTGAGGGACACCTTGTCCAAATGAAAGATGATGAAAGGCTCCACTGCCATGAGGGCCTGTAATTCAGACACCCTTCTTGCTGAAGTGATGGCTAGCAGGAAGGCTGTTTTCCAAGAAAGGAATTTCAACTCTGCATTTGCAGCTGGCTCAAAGGGAGGTAGAGTGAGCTTTTCCAATACAAAGTTAAGGTCCCAGGTTGGAGTAAGGGCTCTCCTGCGTGGTCTTAAGTTTTTGGCCCCTCTGAGGAATTGCTTCAGCAGTGGATGAGAGAAGAGGGGTGGCTCTGTATTGTAATGAGCAGAAATGCCTGAGGCATGAATTTTGATGGAAGAAAAGGAAAGGCCCTTGTGAAGCATTTCAGTTAAGTATTGAAGAATATGAGGTAAACTGGGCGCCACTGTGGCCATCCCCTGAGTTTGGCTCCAAGAACAGAATCTTTTACATTTTTCAGCATAGGATTTTCTAGTACTAGGCCTCCTTGCCTCCAGAATAACATCCATCACTTGCTTACTGAGGGATGGTAACGGAGAGATCAGGAAATTAGCCAGGCTGCCAGGTTCAGGGTTTGAAGCTGTAGGTGCAGAATCTGGCCCTCCTGCTGGGACAGCAGGGCATGGGTCTGAGGCAGGTGCCATGGTGCCAGCAGTGACACACTTCGCAACAGGGGGTACCCAGTGTTGGTGTGGCCAGTCTGGTGCAATCAGTATTGTCATTGGTTTGTCCTGTTTGATCTTTAGTAGCACTTTGGAGAGGAGAGGCAGAGGGGGAAAGGCATAAACTGATAGGTTTTTCCAGGTGAAGGACAGGGTATCCACTTTCCAAGCTTGTTTGTGGGGAGCCCTTCTGCAGAATTTGTCCAATTGGTAGTTTGGGGGGAGGCAAACATTTCTCTCTCTGGGCTCCCCCATTTGTTTCTCAACATGCTGAATATCTTTGGCTCCAGTTTCTACTCGTGTGGGTCCATGAGATTTCTGCTTAGGTCGTCTGCCAGTGTATTTAGCTTTTCTGGCAGGAATTGAGCCTGTAGGTGCACTTGGTAGCTCAAGGCTGTGTTCCACAGAGCCATGGCTATTCTGCAGAGAGGGTATGAGTGGGTTCCCCCCTGCTTGTTTATGTACCACATAACAGTGGTGTTGTCCGTCTTTACCAATAATTGTCCTGGAAGAATGTGGTCCTTGAAGGCTGTCAGAGCATTCTGTACAACTAACATTTCTTTTTGATTGATATGCAGGTGCATTTGACTTGGGTTCCATTTGCCCTGAATGCACTGCCCTGCCAAGTGAGCCCCCCATGCATAGTCTGATGCATCTGTTGTTAGGGTTTGGGTGGCAGGGGGTAGAGTGAATGGCACTCCCTTGTTTTGGTGGCAGGCCTCTGCCCACCAAAGGAACTCTATCTGTAGACAAGGTATGATAGGAATCATTGATTCCAGATCCTGAGAATGTTGACACCATAGGCTTTTTAGATACCATTGTGGTTTCCTCATATGCAGTCTTGCATATGGAATTAGTAGAATGCAAGAGGCCATGAACCCCAGAGCTTGCAGTATTTTCCTTGCAGATAGCTGGGTCTTTGTCGTCAGTAGTTTGAAGTAGGCTGTCAAATTAACTTGTTTCTCTGGCGTGAGGTAGGCCATCTGGGAAGTTGTATTCAAGCTTGTTCCCAGGAATACAATTTGTTGGCAGGGTACAAGATGTGATTTCTTTTCATTTATGGTGTACCCCAGATAAGTCAGCAATTTCTTTACAAATGCCAGATGATTTAATAGTATGTCCTAGCTTTCTGCCTGAATTAGACAATCGTCTAGGTATGGGTATATTTGAAAATGTCTTTGCCTGCAAAATGCAATGACTGAAGCCAGGCACTGTGAGAATACCCTAGGCGCAGTAGATAAACCAAAGGGCAACGCATAGAACTGATAGTGCATACAGCCTGCTCTGAAGCGTAGGTATCTTCTGCAAGATTCCCTTATTGGGATGTGCAGGTAGGCTTCCTTTAAATTCAGTGTTGCCAACCAGGCATTTTTGCCTAGCATGGGAAGCAGCTGATGAAGAGTTAGCATCTTGAATTTTGTGATTACCAAAAATGTATTTAGGATAGACAGGTCCAAGATAGGACACCAGGAATTGTCTTTTCTGGTTACTAGAAAAAGTCTTGAGTAGAAACCTTGCACCCATTATTCTTCTGAGACAGGTTGAAGAGCCCTGATGCTTAAAAGAGAGACAACTTGCTTTTGAGCCTCTGCCCACTGATTTGGAGGTAAGTCTGGCCAACCGTTTGGGGATGGTAAGGAGTGGAAGTGGAATCTGTATCCTTGGGAAAATATATTTAAAACCCATTTGTCCTGGGTAATGAGTTCCCAATTTTTTGCATGCAGGGCAATCTTTCCCCCTAAAGGAACAGCCAGTTGAGCAGGGCTTGGAAGGTTTAAAGTTAAGTCAATGAAGACAGTTTACCTTAGGGGGAGTCTTACTACTCCCTGCTTTGGAAGTGGGAGCCCCCCACTGCTTAGGCCTGTGAGTACCTTGGGACTGAAGCCTAGGTGTTCTGCTGGTTCTGGGTTTGGACTGAGAAGGCCTGGAAGAGGCAGGAAAGGACCAATTCTTAGAGGACCAATGCCTACTAAATCTGGGAGGCTGTACTTGCAGGAAATCTTTAACAGTTTGCACAGATTTAGCTTTTTCCTCCATCTTTTTAAGTACTTCTGCTTTGTTGCCAAACAGGTGGTCTTGGTTTAAGGGAGCATCCAGTAATTTAGCTTTAACGTGATCTGGCAAAGATTGCTCCTTAAGCCAAGCATGCCTTCTAAGTACAGACCCCGTGACAGCAGCCCTGCAAGGTGCCTCTAATGAATCAAAACCACATTGCAAAGTATGTTTTCCTACTTGTTCAGCAGAATGCATTAAATCCTGTAATTCTTTATTTTCAGCACAGTCAGGAATCAACATAATTTTCTGTTTAAGCAATCCAATAATAAGCTGCTGATACTTTAACATATGAAACTGGCAGTTTAAGACCCGAATGGCAAATGTTGCAGATGTGTATACTTTCTTACCCCATCTATCCAGCGCCCTGGAACCTCTATCAGAAGGGGTAGGATTTTTGGCAGTAGTAGCCTTAATGCCCTTGGGTCCCTGTGAAATGGTCTCAGGATCCACCGTAGGATTTTTAAAGAGGAACTTGTAAGAGTCAGGTACCCTGTAATACCTATCAGGTTTTCTAGTAGCAGGAGGTAAAGTGTCAGGGGCCAGGCTAGATTCCGAGAAGGCATTATCTACAATCTCCAGTACAGGAGGGATAGCTAAAGGCCTGTGTTGAGGTAGGAGTACGAATTCCCTAAGCCTCTTTTTGGAGTCAGAGTAATCCTGGCTTTCCCAGCGGAAATGCTCCCTAAGAGTATGCACGGTTTCACCAAAAAAGAAAACCTCTGGAGGGGAAGCAGAAAGAATGGAGTCCTCTGCATCAGAATCCTCATAGGTAGATGAGGTTAAATCCTGGTCATCAGAGAAAACAGAAATTTCAGAATCCTGATCAGAAGAATCAGAAGGAAAATCAGTCCTAGGTCTCTTAGAGGGAGAAGGGTGGCTTCCCCTGATTAGAGTAATAAGGTCTTCAGCCATTCTTATCATCTGTTTTTTAGGCATGGGAGCCTGACCATGTGGTCTGGGTGTTGGTTTTCTGGGCATGGATCGAGTTTTAGGCCTTGAAAAAGAAGATGGCATCAGTTTAATATGCAAGGCAGTAGGCCTGAATACACCCTCAGTAGCCGGTGCCTGCACAGCGGCTCCGGACCCATCCAAGGAAGAAACAACCGCAGGATCCACAGTTGAAGAAGCATCTTGAGGCATACTGGACTCCGAATGGGTCTCAGTAGAGGCCTGTGAATCTGAAGTAGCAGGTATCAGGGGCTGCAAAATCACCTCACTGAGTACCGGTGAACTGGCGACTAGCTTAGGAGAAGTGTCGTCGGCAGCTTTGGACCTATGCGGTCTGTCTCTGTCTTTATCTTTGCGTTTTTTCAGAATGTCGGTAGTCAGGTGGCTTACCGAAGCCATTTCTGGATAATTGAACCGAGTACCAAAATATTTAGATGTGAAAATGAACAGACGCCAAAGAGTACGAGGTTTGAATAAGGCACAAAACCGACAGCGAGGTACGTTGTGGTCTGGGCCTAGGAAAGGAATGCAGTACGAATGAAAATCTTTATGAGGTATTTGCTTTCCACAAACAATACAATTAACTTTTACTTACATCGGTTTAGAGCAAGAAAAAGGATCCCCAACAGGGTACTTAGCTTAGTTGAAGACTTAGGATCTTACACTCGAAAATGAAAATTTCAGGAGTCTTCGACCGGCACTTGCGAACTGCTTCTGCTTCAGGCACCGCATGGCAAGAAAGACTGATGTAATGGCGTTGGCTGCAGGCTTTATACCCCTGACTACCTAACTTCATGGAAGATGAGACAGCAACCGACGCAGGACCCAAAACTTTGATAATCAAGTCGACTGACAGCTACTGCAAACAGATAACCCAAATGTGATGACTGCATCAGTGAAACATGAAGAACATCTCTAGGTTGCAGCTTCCAGAATGTCCCTGGTAGGGACTCCCCTGAAAAATGCTGTAGAGGTAGAAGTAGCCCTAGTGGAATGTGTTCTGACCCCCTGAGGGGTTAATTTTCCATGGTGCTTGTAGCAGAAATGGATGCAGTGTGCTAGCCATTTGGAAGTAGTTTGTTCCGAAATGGTCTTGCCCTCTGACCCTGTTGCAAAGCTGACTAGCAGCTGGTCAGATTTTCTGAAGGCTTAGTCCTATCAAGGTAGAACCTGAGCTGTCTGTGCATGTACAAAGAGTGCATGATCCTTTCCCCTTTATTCTGAGGGTTAGGGAAGAAGGTTGGGCAAATGGATGGATTAGTTGAGAGCCACACTGGACACCACTTTAAGCATGAAGGAAGGGTTAATCCTGAGGGAAACCCTGTCAGCATGGAAAATAATAAAGGGTTCCACAGCCATCAGTGCCTGTAACTCAGACACTCTTCTAGCTGAAGTAATGGCTAGAAGCAAGGCTGTTTTCCAAGAGAGGAATTTTAACTCTGCTGAAGCAGCAGGTTCAAAAGGGGGAAGCGTGAGCTTTTCCAGTACAAAGTTAAGGTCCCAAGCAGGGGTGGGTGCTCTCCTTGGAGGCCTTTGTTTGCCCCACTCAGGAACTGTTTGATGAGAGGGTGAGAGAATAGAGGTGGCTCAGTATTGTAATGAGCCGAAATGGCAGAGGCACAGATCTTAATGGAGGAGAAGGATAAGCCTCTGTGTAGTAGCTCTGCTAGGTTAATCCAGGATTAGAGGTAAGGAGGGCACTGCTGTTTCCTTTCCTTTAGAGAGAATCCAAGAACAATACCTTTTCCACTTTTCAGCATAGGATTTCCTAGCACCGGGCCTTCTGGCTTCAAGAATGATGTTTCGCACCTGTTTGCTTAGGGTTGCTGGTGGAGTATTTAAGGAATAAGCCAGGATGCAAGATTTAGGGTTTGCAATTGTGGATGCAAAATCTGTCCCTCCTGCTGAGACAGCAGGGTAGGGGTCTGGTGTAGGTGCCAGGTTGGCACCATTGTCAGGCTGCGCAGGAGTGGGTACCAGTGCTGGTGTGGCCAGTCCGGGGCAATCAGAATTGTCCTTGGCCTGTCTTGTTTTATCTTGAGTAGTACTCTTGAGAGAGGGGGCAGAGGGGAAAAGGCATACATTGAGAGGTTTTCCCATTGAAAGGATAAGGCATCCACCTTCCAGGCCCTGCTGTGAGGGTTCCTGATGCAGAATTTGCTTAACTGGTGGTTGTCGGGGGAGGCAAAGAGATCCACCTCTGGATCAGAAGGTTGAAGGTGCTGGGCTCCAATTTCCACTCGTGTGGGTCTAGGAGATTTCTGCTCGTCTGCCAGTGAATTTTGTTTGCCTGGCAGGAATTGAGCTTGTAGATGAACTTCGTTGTCCAAGGCCGTGTTCCACAGGGCCATTGCTAATCTGCAGAGTGGGTAAGAATGGGTTCCCCCCTGCTTGTTGATGTACCACATATAACTGTGGTGGTGTCTGTTTTTATCAGCAGTTGTCCTGGAAGGATTAGGTATCTGAAAGCTGTCAGTGCATTCTGTACAGCTAGCATCTCTTTTTGGTTAATGTGCAGGAGAATTTGCCTTGGGCTCCAGTGGCCCTGAATACATTCGCCAGCCATGTGAGCTCCTCATGCATAGGCTGATGCGTCTGTGGTCAGGGTCTGGGTGGCGTGGGTTTGAGTAAAATGCAGTCCCTTGTTGTGGTTGCATGCTTCTGCCCAGCAAAGGAACTCTGCCCTTAGACAAGGTATGACAGGAATAACTGTTTCCAGTCCTGAGAATGTTGGCACCAAATACGTTTTAAGTACCATTGAAGTTTTCTCATATGCAGTCTTGCATAAGAAATTAGCAGAATACATGAGGCCATGAAGCCTAGGGCTTGCAGAATTTTTCTTGCAGATAGCTGGGTTCTGGTGGCCATTTGTTTGAAATAGTCTGTCAGATAGACCTGTTTTTCTGAAGTGAGGAATGCCATCTGGGAAGTTGTGTCCAAGCTTGCTCCCATGAATACAATCTTTTGACTGGGTACCAGTTGTGATTTCTTTTCATTGATGGTGTACCCCAATGAAGTGAGAAGGTTTTTTACAAATGCCAGGTGCTGAAGCAGCAATTCCTGAATGTTCGCCTGAATCAGGCAGTCATCCAAGTATGGGTAAATTTGGATATTTATCTGCCTGCAGTATGCAATGGCTAGAGCCAGGCATTTTGTGAATACCCTGGACGCAGTTGATAAGCCAAAGGGAAGTGCAGAAAAAGTACAGTTGTGTACACTTACCATAAATGTAGATGTTCAAGTGTATTCACTGTTGCAGTCATTACATTTGGGTAATCCTGCTGGCAGGTTGCCCTCAGTCGGCCTGAATTCCAAAGTCTTGGGTCCTGCGTCGGCTGTCGTCGCCCCTTCCCTGACGTCAGGTCGTCAGGGGTATAAAAGAAGCAGCCGACGCCATTTTCTTTAGTTTTTCTTGCCCCAGACGTCAGGTGCCCCCTAAAAGGGTAGCCAAAATGTATATGTATATATAAAATTACATGCAGCAATATAAACTTTACCTTCATCCACAAGCAAATACACCACATAGGTTGTACAAATCAGAGAAGGAAAGATAGGTTCCATCAGAAGAAAATGGGGGGATGGCGGGTGGGTAACCTGGACTGCAACAGTGAATACACTCTAACATCTACATTTATGGTAAGTGTACACAACTGTACTATGTTCTTCATGTTTCACTGTTGCAGTCATTATATTTGGGTAGATTCCCAAAGCTATGGTTGGGAGGCTAGAGCTAAACCACATTAGGAGTGGCTATGAGACCCTGCAGAACTGCAGTGGCAAAGCCTGCCCTGGATTTAGAGTAGAGTGGCAGATGATAGTGCTTTGTAAAGGTGTGCACTGAACTCCAAGCAGCTGCCTCTAAAATGTCTTTAGTTGGGACTCCCCTGAGAAAAGCTGCTGAAGTGGCTGCAGCTCTGGTGGAATGTGGCCTAATGCCCTTAGGCACTGGCTTGCCATGGTATAAGTAGCAGAAACTAATGCAGTAGCCTATCCACTTTGAAATAGTCTGTTTGAGATCGCCTTTCCTTGTGATCCTGCAGCATATGCCACTAGTAATTGCTCTGTCTTTCTGAAAACTTTGGTTCTGTCCAAGAAGAATCTAAGCTGTCTGTGTACGTCCAAAGAATGCAGAATTCTTTCCCCCTTGTTCTGTTGTTGTATCTTTCGGCTTTTCCCGGTTAGGGGTCGCCACAGCGGAACTCTGTTCGGTGGATTTGGATAAAAAGTTGGCAGATGAATGGTTTGGTTAAGAGCCACACTGGACACCACTTTAAGTATAAATGTTGGGTTTGTCCTCAGGGAGACCCTGTCCGGATAAAAAATGATGAAAGGTTAAACAGCCATGAGTGCCTGTAGCTCTGAAACTCGTCTTGCAGAAGATATTGCTAGGAGCAGAGCTGTTTTCCAAGACAAAAACTTTATATCAGCAGTAGCAGCTGGCTCAAAAGGAGGCAGGGTGAGTTTTTCCAAGACATAGTTGAGGTCCCATGCAGGCATTGGTGATCTCCTTGGAGGCCTTAAATTTTTGGCTCCTCTGAGGAACTGTTTTAATAAGGGATGAGAAAAGATTGGTGGCTCTGTATTGTAATGAGCCGAAATGGCAGAGGCATGAATTTTAATAGATGAGAAAGATAGGCCTTTGTCCAGCATCTCAGTTAAGTATTGTAAAATTTGAGGAATATTTGGCACAGCTGTATCTGTTCCTTGTGCCTGGTTACAAGCACAGAATCTCTTCCATTTTCCAGCAGATTTTCTAGTACTAGGCCGTCTGGCTTCCAAAATGAAATCCATCACAGCTTTGCTGAGAGGTGTGTTTTGTATGACTACATTATCCGCCATGCTGCCAGGTTTAAAGTCCTGAGTTGGCTGTGCAGGATCTGATTGTTTTGCTGGGACAGTAGATGCGGTACTTGAGGTAAGGTCCAAGGTGGGCATTGAGACAAGCTCCTTAATATTGGGCACCAGTGCTGGCGGGGCCAGTCTGGTGCAATCAGTATCATCTTTGGCTTCTCCTGTCTGAACTTTAGGAGTACCTTGGGGAGGAGAGGCAGAGGGGGAAAGGAATATACTGATAGGTTTTTCCAGCTGAAGGATAGGGCGTCCACTTTCCATGCTTGTCTGTGATAAATCCTTGTGCAGAATCTCTTTATTTGGTAGTTGTGAGGGGAGGCAAATAGATCTATGTCCGGGCATCCCCATTTCCTTGTTATCATGCTGAAGACTTGTGAATCCAGCTGCCACTCATGGGGATCCATGAGGTTTCTGCTTAGTTCGTCTGCCAGAGTATTTTTCCTTCCTGGCAGGAATTGTGCCTGCAGATGTACTTGGTAAGTCAATGCTGTGTCCCACAAAGTCATGGCTAGTCTGCAAAGGGGTTAAGAATGTGTGCCCTCCTGCTTGTTTATATACCACATGACCGTGGTGTTGTCTATCAGCAGTTGTCCTGGACTAAGTAGGTTCTTGAAGGCTGTCAGGGCATTTTGAACAGCTAGCATCTCTTTTTGATTGATATGTAGAGGCATTTGGTTTGAGGGCCATGTTCCCTGAATGCAACTTCCTGCCATGTGGGCTCCCCAGGCATAATCTGATGCATCTGTTGTTAGTGTCTGCCTGGCTGGGGGTAATGTGAATGGTTGTCCCTTGTTTTGGTGACAAGCCTTCTCCCACCATCGAAACTCCTGTTGCAGGCAGGGAATGAGAGTAATTATAGTTTCCAGGCTGTGGCAATGTTGAGTCCAAACACTTTTTAGGTACCATTGAAGTTTCCTCATATGCAGTCTTGCATATAGAATGAGTAGGATGCAGGATGCCATGAAGCCCAAAGCCTGCAGAATATTTCTTGCAGATAACTGGGCCTTTGTAGCTAACATTTTGAAACAGGTAGTCAGTTGCCTTTGTTTGTCTGGCGTGAGATAAGCCATCTGGGCAGTTGTATTTAAGCTTGCACCCAGGAATATTATCTCCTGAGAGGGTACTAGTTTTGATATCTTTTAGTTGACTGTGTACCCTAGGCATGTTAGAAGTTTTTTCACAAACGTCAGATGCTGTAGAAGGGTGTCTTTGTTCCCTGCTTGAATGAGACAGTCGTCCAAGTAAGGATATATTTATATTCCTTAGTCTGTAGTAAGCAATTACTGGAGCCAGGCACTTTGTAAAGACCCTGGACGGAGTAGATAAGCCAAACGGCAGTGCAGAGAAATGGTAATGCATTGAGCCAGCCTTGAAACTGAGGTATCTTCTGCATATTTGTCTGATTGGAACATGCAGGTATGCCTCTTCTAGGTCTAAAGTTACAAGCCAAGCATTCTTGCCCAGCATGGGCAGAAGCTGCTGCAAAGTCAACATTTTGAATTTTGAAATATCTAGGAATGTGTTCAGAATCGATAGGTCCAGTATTGGCCTCCAGGCCTTGTCCTTTCTGGGTACCAAGAACAGTCTTGAGTAAAATCCTTGTCCCTGCTCTTGCTCTGGCACTTGTTGAATGGCCCTCATGTCCATGAGGGATGAAACTTGTTTTTGTGCCTCTGCCCATTGATTTTTTGGCAGATCTGGCCAGCCGTTTGCCTTTGGCAAGGTATGGAAATGGAACTTGTAGTCTTGCGACACGATATTTAGAACCCACTTGTCCTGGGTTACAATGCGCCAGTTTTGAGAAAAAAAGTGCTAATTTTCCCCTTAAGGGTGCAGCCAGTAAATAAGTGCTTGGTGCTGGCAGGGGGAAGTCATTGGGACTGTTTCCTGTAAGGTTTTGATTTGTCTTCTCCACTTTTGGAGGTAGAAGCACCCCATTGCTTTGACCTGTATGAACCTTGAGCCTGGGATCTGCCCCTAGGGCATCTGGGTCTTCCCCTTTGAGGTCTGACACAGGAAAGGACCCTTTGTTGGCCAGTGTCTACTAAACCTAGGCGGCTGTACTTGTAAGAAATCTTTGGCCGTTTGCATAGATTTAGCCTTGTCTTCCATTTTCTTTAACACCTCTTCTGCCTTAACACCAAACAAAGAATCATGCTGTAAAGGTGCATCTAATAATTTAACTTTAACATGATCAGGCAGATTTAGTTCCTTTAACCAAGCATGCCTGCTAATTACAGAACCTGTAACTGCGGCCCTGCAGGAGGCCTCTAAAGAATCAAAACCACATTGCAAAGTATGCTTTCCAACTTGTTCAGCTGCATGCAATATATCCTGCATTTCCTTGTTTTCTGCACAGAGTTTAACAACATTTTCTGTTTAAGCAATGCCAAGAGATGTTGTTGATATTCGAGCATATGAAACTGACAGTGTAAGGCCCTTATAGCCAAGGTAGCAGATGTGTAAACCTTTGTTCCCCATCTATCCAGTGCCCTAGAATCCCTGTCAGAAGGGGGTAGGGGTTTTTGCAGCGGAAGCCTTAACTCCCTTAAGACCCGGAGAAATAGTTTCTGGGTCTGCAGCAGGGTTTTTAAAAAGGCATTTATGTGAGTCAGGAACCCTGTAATATCTGTCAGGCTTAACAGGAGCTGGAGGCAAGGAGTCAGGTGTAAGGCTAGACTCCGAAAACACATCATCTACAATGTCTAACACAGGAGGGATGGCTAGTGGCTTGTGCTGAGGTAGTAACAAGAAATCCCTGAGCCTCATTTTAGATTCTGAAAAATCTTGACTCTCCCAGTGGAAATGCTTCTTCATGGTATGTAAGGTTCCCCAAAAGAATAGTCCTCAGGAAGAGAAGCTGAAGGTATGGAGTCTTCAGCATCAGAATCCTCATAGGGGGGAAAAGAATATTCCTGATCAGAAGAGGAATCAGAAGAAATAGAAACCTGATCTGAAGATTCATAGTCAGTCTCTTGCCTAGGCCACTTATCAGGAGGGGGCATGGGAACCCCTGATCAAGGTAATCAAGTCTTTGGCTATTTTGAGCATCTGTTTATTGGGCATGGAGGCCTGTCCATGTGGCTCTTGAGTTTGCTTCTTTCCCTTTGAAGGTGCTTTAGTCTTTGCCTTTGAAGTCGGTTTAATGTATAGATGTTTGGGTCTGAATACACCCTCAGAAGCTGGTGCCTGCTCAGCGGCTCCGGACCCATCTGAAGGATTAGCATCCAAGGCTCCAATACCTTGAGTTTCCAGCAGCATGACCGACTCCACGTGTGAGTCGGTAGCGGCCTGCGACTAAAATAGTGGTCGTCAGAGGCTGTGAAAGCGCCTCACTGAGAACCGGCGACTGGCTTAGGAGAAGCTTCGTCGTCGGTTTTGTGCCTCGACTGTCTTTCTTTTTCTTTGCATTTTTTGTGAACTCCGGCAGTCGGACGCCTTTCCGATGACATTTCTGGATAATTAAATCTGCGTCCAAAGTAGTTTAAAGCAAAATCATACCGACGCTTAATAGTGCGTTGGTTAAATCTAGCACAAAACCGACAACCCAGAAAGTTATGATCAGGGCCTAGGCAAGGAATACAGTAAGAATGAAAGTCCTCATGAGGTATTTGCTTCCCACAAGAAATACAATTATTAACTTTTTCTGATATCGGTTTTGGAGCAAGAAATAAGTTTCCCCAACGGGGTACTTAGCTTTACAGAAGAGTTCGGATCTGAACTTTGAAGTCGAAAATCTCAGGAGTTGGCCGACTGGCACTCGCGAACTGCTTCTGCTTCGGGCACCGTGCGTCAAGAAAGACTAAAGAAAAAGGTGTCGGCTGCTTCTTTTATACTCCTGACGACCTGACGTCAGGGAAGGGGCGGCAACAGCCGATGCAGGGCCCAAGACTTTGGAATTCAAGCCAACTGAGGGCAACCTGCCAGCAGGATTACCCAAATGTAATGACTGCAACAGTGAAACACGAAGAACATCTGATAATGCATAGACCCTGCCCTGAAACGTAGATATTTCCTGCATGACTCCCTTATGGGGATGTGCAGATAGGCTTCTTTTACGTCTAGGGTGACTAACCAGGCATCCTTATCTAGCATAGGGAGAAGCTGTTGCAGGGTAAGCATCTTGAATTTTGGTACCGCCAGGAAGGTGTTGAGAACTGAAAGATCCAGGATTGGGCGCCAAGAGTCCTCTTTCCTGGGTACCAGGAATAGTCTGGAGTAGAAACCTTGACCTCTCTGCTCTACTGGAACAGGCTGAATAGCTCTGATATTGAAAGTACAGTTGTGTACACTTACCATAAATGTAGATGTTCAAGTGTATTCACTGTTGCAGTCATTACATTTGGGTAATCTGCTGGTAGGTTGCCCTCAGTCGGCCTGAATTCCGAAGTCTTGGGTCTTGCTTCAGTTGCTGTCTCCTCTTCCATGACGTCAGGTCGTCAGGGGTATAAAACATGCAGCCAACGCCATTTTTTTAAGGTTTTTCTTGCCCCCGATGTCAGGTGCCCCCAAAAAGGTAGCAATATTATATATAAATATACATGCATCAATATAAACTTTACCTTCATCTACAAGCAAATTCACCACATAGGCTGTAGAAGATAGAGAATGAAAGAGAAACTTTAGAATGACAGGGGGATGGAAGGAGGGTAACCTGGACTGCAACAGTGAATACACTCAAACATCTACATTTATGGTAAGTGTACACAGCTGTACTATGTTCTTCGTGTTTCACTGTTGCAGTCATTACATTTGGGTAGAATCCTAAAGCTATGGTTGGGAGGCTGGAGCTAAACAGCATTAGGTGCGGCTATAAGGCCCTGCAGCACTGCAGTGGCAAAGCCTGCCCTGGACTTAGAGTAAAGAGGCAAATGGTAATGCTTTGTAAAGGTGTGAACAGAACTCCAAGTAGCAGCCTCTAGAATGTCTTTGGTTGGTACTCCTCTGAGAAAGGTTGCTGAAGAAGCTGCAGCCCTGGTGGAATGAGACCTAATGCCCTTGGGCACAGGTTTACCATGGTGTAAGTAGCAGAAACTGATGCAGTGGCTTATCCACTTTGAAATTGTCTGCTTTGAAATAGCCTTTCCTTCTGATCCTGCAGCATATGACACTAGTAATTGCTCAGTTTTTCTTAGAGCTTTAGTCCTGCTCAAGTAGAATCTTAGCTGTCTGTGTACGTCCAAGGAATGCAGAATTCTTTCCCCTTTGTTCTGTGGATTTGGATAAAACATTGGCAGATGAATTGTTTGGTTAAGAGCCACACTGGAAACCACCTTAGACATGAAAGTAGGATTTGTCCTCAGACACATCCTGTCTGGGTAAAATATGATAAAAGGCTCTACAGCCATGAGGGCCTGTAGCTCTGAAACTCTTCTTGCTGAAGTAATTGCTAGTAGCAGAGCTGTCTTCCATGATAAGAACTTCATATCAGGGGTAGCAGCTGGTTCAAATGGAGGCAGGGTGAGCTTTTCCAACACATAAATGAGGTCCCATGCAGGTAATGGTGATCTTCTAGGAGGCCTTAAATTTTTGGCTCCTCTAAGATACTGCTTTAGTAAAGGATGAAAAAAGATTGGTGGCTCTGTATTGTAATGAGCCAATATGGCAGAAGCATGGATTTTGACTGATGAGAAAGATAGGCCTTTGTCAAGCATATCAGTAAGTCCTTGAAGGCTGTTAGGGCATTTTGAACAGCTAGCATCTCTTTCTGGTTGATATGTAGATGCATTTGATTTGGTGCACATATCTGAGGAATATGTGGCTCTGCTGTGTCAGTTCCTTGTGCTTGATTCCAAGCACAGAATCTCTTCCATTTGTCAGCATAAGATTTTCTAGTACTAGGCCTTCTGGCTTCCAAAATGACATCCATTACAGCTTTACTGAGAGGTGTCGTTTGCATGATTAGCCATGCGGCCAGGTTCAGAGTCTGTAGTTGATTGTGCAGGATCTGATTGTTTTGCTGGGACAGTACCTGTGGTCTTTGAGGCAAGGTCCAAGCTGGGTATTGAGACAAGTTCCTTAGGATTGGGTACCAGTATTGGCGGGGCCAGTCCGGGACAATTAATATCATCTTTGGCTTCTCTTGTCAGACTTTTAGGAAGACCTTGGGTAGAAGAGGCAGAGGAAGAAAGGCGTAAACTGACAGGTTTTCCCAACTGAAGGATAGGGCGTCCACTTTCCATGCTTGTCTGTGATAAGTCCTTGTGCATAATGTTTTCAATTGCTAATTTTGAGGAGAGGCAAATAGATCTATGTCTGGGCTCCCCCATTTCTCTGTTATCATGCTGAATACTTGTGGATTTAGTTTCCACTCGTGAGGATCCAAAAGGTTTCTGCTTAAATCGTCTGCCAGAGTGTTGTTTTCCAGGCAGGAATTGAGCTTGAAGATTTATTTGGTAGGTCAATGCTGTGTCCTACAGTGCCATGGCTAACCTGCAAAGGGGGTATGAGTGTGTGCCCCCTTGCTTGTTTATATAACACATGACTGTGGTGTTGTCCGTCTTTATCAGTAGTTATCCTGGATGAAGTAAGTCCTTGAAGGCTGTTAGGGCATTTTGAACAGCTAGCATCTCTTTCTGTTTGATATGTAGATGCATTTGATTTGGTGCTCATATGCCCTGAATGCATCTTCCTGCTATGTGGGCCCCCCCAGGCATAATCTGATGCATCTGTTGTTAAGGTTTGTCTGGCAGGGGGTAGAGTAAAGGGCTGTCCCATGTTTTGGTGACAGGCCTTTGCCCATCATAGAAACTCCTGCTGCAGGCAAGGGATGAGAGGAATCATTGTTTCCAGACTGTGTGAATGTTGACTCCATAAACATTTTAGGTACCATTTTCCTCATATGCAGTCTTGCATATGGAATTAGTAGGATGCAGGATGCCATGAAGCCCAGAGCCTGCAGAATGTCTTGCAGAAGACTGGGTTTTTGTTGCCATCAGCTTGAAGTAAGTAGTCAGTTGCCTTTGTTTGTCTGGCGTAAGGTAAGCCATCTGGGCAGTTGTATGTAAGCTTGCACCCAGGAATGTTACCTTTTGAGAGGGTACCAGTTGTGATTTCTTTTCGTTTATTGTGTACCCTAGGCATGCTAGAAGCCTTTTCACAAATGCCAGGTGTCGTAAGAGAGTGTCCTTGTTCTCTGCTTGAATGAGACAGTCGTCCAAGTAAGGATATATTTGAATACTTTGTCTGCAAAATGCAATTACTGGTGCCAGGCACTTTGTAAAGACGCTGGGCGCAGTAGATAAGCCAAAGGGCAGTGCAGAGAATTGGTAATGCATTAAGCCAGCCTTGAATCTGAGGTATCTTCTGCATGACTGTCTTATTGGGACATGCAGATATGCCTCTTTTAAGTTTAAAGTCACCAGCCAAGCATTCTTGCCCAGCATGGGCAGAAGCTGTTGCAAAGTGAGCATTTTGAATTTTGGAATGTCCAGGTATGTGTTCAAAATCAATAAATCCAGAATTGGCTGTCAGGCCTTGTCCTTTCTGGGCACCAAGAACAGTCTTGAGTAAAAACCTTGTCCTTTTTCTTGTTCTGGTACTGTCTGAATGGCCCCCATATCCATGAGGGACGTAACCTCTTTCTGTGCCTCTACCCATTGTTTTTTTTGGCAGGTCTGGGCAACCATTTGCCAATGGCAGAGTGTGGAAATGGAATCTGTATCCCTGTGATACGATGTTCAGTACCCATTTGTCCTGGGTTACTGACTGCCAATTTTGAGCAAAAAGTGCTATTTATGTGTGCTGCCAAAAGATAAGTGCTTGGTGTAGGCAGAGGGAAGTCATTGGGATTGCTTTCTGTAGGTTTGCGCTTTTAATCCTCCAGATTTGGAGGTGGATGTGGCCCATTGCTTTGACCTGTATGAGTCTTGAGCCTGGTACCTGGAACCCTTAGGGCATCTGGATTTGCCCCTTTGAGCTCTGTCTGACACAGGAAAGGACCAATTTTTTGTAGGCCAGTGTCTACTGAATCTAGGTGGCTGCACTTGTAAGAAATCTTTAACAGTTTGCATAGATTTAGCTTTGTCTTCCATTTTCTTTAAAACCTCTTCTGCCTTAATACCAAACAGTGAATCATGCTGTAAAGGTGCATCTAGCAATTTAGCTTTTACATGATCAGGCAAATTTTGTTCCTTTAACCAGGCATGCCTCCTAATCACAGATCCAGTAACTGCGGCCCTGCAGGAGGCCTCTAAAGAATCAAAACCACATTGCAAAGTATGCTTTCCAACTTGTTCAGCTGCATGCAATAATTCCTGCAATTCCTTATTTTCTGCACATTCTGAAATCAACATCATTTTCTGTTTCAGCAGTCCCATAACGTGTTGTTGGTACTTAAGCATATGAAATTGACAGTTTAAGGTCCTGATTGCCAAGGTTGCAGATGTATAAATCTTTTTTCCCCATCTGTCCAGCACCCTTGAATCTCTGTCGGAGGAGGTAGGGTTTTTTGATGATGAGGCCTTAACTCCCTTTGGACCCTGTGAAATAGTTTCAGGATCAGCAGCAGGGTTTCTAAATAAAAATTTATGAGAGTCAGGGACCCTGTAATACCTGTCAGGCTTACAAGAGTCAGGGGTCAGGCTCGACTCTGAAAAGACATCATCCACAATATCTAACACAGGGGGAATGGCTAAAGGCTTGTGCTGAAGGAGAAGGAGGAAATCCCTGAGCCTCTTTTTTGATTCTGAGAAGTCTTGACTCTCCCAGTGAAAATGTTTCCTCAAAGTATGCAAGGTTTCTCCACATGAATAATCCTCAGGAGGAGATGCAGATGGAATAGACTCCTCAGCATCAGAATCCTCATAGGGAGGTAAAGATAATTCCTGATCAGAAGAGGAATCAGAAGAAATAGAAACCCGATCTGAAGATTCATAGTCAATGTCCTGCCTAGGTCTCTTATCTGGAGGAGATGGGTACCCCTGATCAAGGTAATAAGGTCTTCAGCCATTTTGATCATCTGTTTTTTAGGCATAGAGGCCTGTGCACGTGGCTCAGGCGTAGTTTTTTTAGTTTTAGAAGGTGTCTTTGCCTTTGGTTTTGCAGCTTTTGTCGGTTTGATATAAAAATGCTGAGGTCTGAATACACCCTCAGAAGCTGGTGCCTGCTCAGCGGCTCTGGACCCATCCGAGGGAGATACATCCGTTGGTCCAATAGCTTGAGTATCTTGCGGCATGCCGGACTCCACATGGGTGTGGGTAGAGGCCTGCGACTCGAAGGTAGTGGGTATCAGGGGCTGCGAAAGCTCCTCACTGAGTACCGGCGAACCGGAAACTGGCTTAGGAGAAGCTTCGTTGTCGGTTTTGGATCTCGACTGCCTTTCTCTGTCCTTTCCTTTGTGTTGTTTATGTACTCTGGTAGTCGGATTGCTATCCGACTACATCTCTTGGTAGTTAAATCTGTTTCCAAAATACTTAGATGCAAAAATATACTGACGCTTAATAGTGTGTTGGTTAAATCTAGCACAAAACTGACAACCAGGCACGTTGTGATCAGGGCCTAGGCAAGGGATACAGTATAAATGGAAATCCTTATGAGGTATTTGCTTCCCACAAGTAATACAATTATTAACTTTTTCTGACATCGGTAAAAAGCAAGAAAAAAGTTTCCCCAACGGGGTACTTAGCTTCATTGAAGACTTCGGTTCTGAAACTCAAATGCGAATATTTCAGTAGTCGGCTGACCGGCACTTGCGAAATGCTTCTGCTTCGGGCACCACGCGGCAAGAAAGACTAAAGAAAATGGTGTCAGCTGCATGTTTTATACCCCTGACGACCTGACGTCATGGAAGAGGAGACAGCAACCGATGCAGGACCCAAGACTTTGGAATTCAGGCCGACTGAGGGCAACCTGCCAGCAGATTACCCAAATGTAATGACTACAACAGTGAAACACGAAGAACATCAGGGAAAGTACTTGGTCTTGAGCCTCTGCCCACTGGTTTGGAGGAAGGTCTGGAAACCCGCTTGGGGTTGGCAGTGAATGGAAATAAAATGTGTACCCCTGGGATACAATTTTGAGGACCCGTCAGTCCTGAGTGCTGGACATCCATTTTTTTTTTTTGCATGAAGGGCAAGTTTTCCTCCTAGGGGCACAAGCAATTGGGCAGGGCTGGGAAGTAGAGTTGAGAAGTCATTGTGAACTTTTTCCATAAGGAGGTGGCTTACCACTCCCTGCTTTAGGGGTGGGGGCACTCCATTGTTTTGATTGGGAGGGTGGCCTAATGGTTAAGGTGTTTACCTTACAAACACAAGGTACAGGGTTTGAGTCTCACAAGGGATAAATGGCTAGGCTTAAAATGGCTCACAAGGGCAGTTAGCCTAGTACTAATCTATGAATCTATGAATCTATGATCTGTGCATACCCTGAGACTGTAGTCTGGGTGGTCTGTTTCCCCTGGGTCTTGTATGGAAGGCCTTGAGGGACTGGAAAGAACCAGTGTTTAGAAGGGCAATGCCTACTGAATCTAGGTGGTTGCACTTGTAGGAATTCTTTAACAGTTTGCATAGCTTTAGCTTTTTCTTCCATCTTTTTAAGAACGTCTTCTGCTTTGGTGCCAAGTAAACAGTCCTTATTTAAAGGAGCATCTAGTAATTTAGATTTGACATGATCTGGCAGGGTCTGCTCCTTCAGCCAAGCATGTCTTCTCAGTACAGAGCCAGTGACTGCTGCACTGCAAGATGCTTCTAGGGCATCAAAGGCACACTGCAAAGTATGCTTACTAACTTAGTTTGCAGAGTGCATAAGCTCTTGCAAATCTTTATTTTCTGCACAATCTGGAAATATTACCATTTTTTGTTTAATTAGTTCCATAATATGTTGCTGGTACTTCAACATGTGAAACTGGCAATTCAATGCCCTGATAGCAAGAGTTGCAGAGGTATATACCTTCTTACCCCATCTGTCTAAAGCTCTGGAATCCCTGTTCAAATGGGGTAGGATTTTTGGCTGTAGTAGCCTTAATGCCTTTAGGTCCCTGGGAAATGATTTCTGGATCAGCAGTAGGATTCTTGAAAAGAAACTTGGGGGAATTAGGTACTCTGTAGTACCGGTCAGGTTTCCTAGGGGCCGGAGGTAAGTGTTTGGAGTAAGACTGGATTCCATGAAAACATCATCCACAACATCCAGGACATGGGGTATAGCTAAAGACCTGTGCTGAGGCAACTCTAAAAATTCTCGAGTCTCTCTTTGGACTGAGGATAGTCTTGGCATTCCCAATGGAAATGCTCTCTTAAAGTATGCAAGGTTTCACCAAAAGAAAAATCCTCTGGAGGCAGAGGGAATGGATTCCTCTGCATCTGAATCCTCATAGGCGGATAAGGGCATGTCCTGATAACCAGAAAGGTCAGAGTCATTGGACTCCTAGTCTGTAGAATTTGAAGGAAACTGAATTCTTTGCCTCTTAGCATGGGAAAGCTGGCTTTCCCTAATTAGCGTAATAAGGTCTTCAGAGATTCTAAGCATTTGTTTCAGTGGCATGGGTGCCTGCGCATGTGCTTTGATTGTCGGTTTTCTAGGTGTAGTGCATATTCTGGGCCTAAGAAATTCGTTAGTTATGGCTAAAAATGAAGTCATCGGTTTGATTCGAACATCGGTAGGATGAAAAACTCCCTCAGAAGCTGGTGCCTGCACAGCGGCTCCGGACATCTGAGGTAGAGACAGCCGCTGGTTCCATAGTTGAAGAAGCATCGCGCGGCATACTGGACTCCGAATGGGTCTCAGCATAGGCCTGCGAAGCAGGCATCAGGGGCTGCAAAGGCCCCTCACTGAGTATCGGTGGACTGGCGACTAGCTTAACGGAAGCACTGTCGGTAGTTTTGGACCTATGCGGTCTGTCTCTGTCTTTATCCTTATGTTTTTTCGGAAGATCGGTAGTTGGATGGCTTACTGAAGCCATTTCAGAATACGGAGATCAAGAGCGAAAGAATTTAACAACAAAGATAGCCTGACGACGAATGGTTCGGGCATTAAGGCACAAAACCAAAAGCGAGGGATGTCATGGTCTGGGCCTAAACAGATGATGCAGTAAGAATGAAAATCTCTGTGAGGTATTTGCTTTCCACAGGCAAGACAATTGTTAACTTTTTCTGACATCAGTTAGAGCAAGAAAAAAGGATCCCCAATGGGGTACTTAACTTTAGAAGACTTCAAGATTATCAACTCGAAAATGAAAATTTCAGGTAGCGGCCGATTGGCACTTGCGAACTGCTTCTGCTTTGGGCTCCTCCTCGGCAAGAAAGACTGATGTAATGGTGTCGGCTGCCTACTTTTATACCCCGGACGACGTGACATCATGGAAGAAGCGACAGCATCTGACGCAGAAATACTAAGTGTCTGGTATTCGGGCCAGCCGAGGGTTACCTGCAGGCAGACAACCCAAGTGTGATGACTGTAACAGTGAAACACGAAGAACATCTAAAGTTCACAGCCTTAACCCTCACTGCCAACTGCCAGACAATATACCCATTCAACTTATAATAGGCTCCCTATTGAAATGTCGGCACTTGTAAGGTTGAGTGCCAACAGACCAGAAAAAAAAAAAAGATGAAAACTTGGGAGAAGACTGAAACTTGAACATATCTCTTCCCATTTAAACAACTTTTTGCAGCGGAACAAGCCTCCACACCCCTCAAATTTATATACAGCAACTCCGAGATCACCATACTTTGGAGAAAAGGGAATATTCTGGGAATTGGCCACCTCGGACTTGGTATATGTAAGCCCATTTTTTTGGCTACTCAGTCTACATATTTCAGAACTTGCTCTATGGAGTCACCATCACTGACAGTTGCTGCTTTTAAGCAAGTAAAAGTGGCCAGGCAAGAAATAAAACCAAGGCTTCATAATGTGGTTGTCAAAACTAACTTTAAGATATCAAAGTCTGGTCTAATTTTGTCCTTCTGTTCCTAATAAAATTCTGCATTTCACTAAGTAACCTTTTATGAAATACCAACATTTTTTGAGGGAATATTCATAATGGAAGAAAACTGCATTTGCTCCTGAAAGTAAATCTTACAATAACACATGTGATGGGACTGGTGGTATATACTACAGTAAATAAGTAATATTTTATTTATAAATCTTTCACAATGTATATTGCATTATAAACAATCACAAATTACACTTAGAAATCACATAAAGCAATAACTCAAAATGAATACAACAAAGAAACACTGCCAATCACAACTTCCTTCACAATTTCTAAAAAAAAAAAAAAAAAAAAAAAGTTTGTTGTCAGTTGTTTCTAAGCAAGTCCTTAAATTTAAAGGTGACAGAGCAGGATGGCATGTGGTGCCAACAGGCTTTTCAAGTAAAACAGACCAATGTCATATAGGACTTCAAAGGTGAAGAATACCATTTTATACACAGCTGTTGCAATCCTTAAACCCTAAGGGTAAACAAATACAAACACATACCCACACCCACACAAAATGACCAGAAAGCATTATGTATTGACCAGTGATGCACAACCTAGAGCAGGTGTACTTTTCTGTGCACTCATAACTTTAAGCCAGAGTATTGTGAACTCTTTGGTGGACTGGTGTCCCCTGAGTTCCAAAAGCAGAAGCGACACTTCCAAGCATTCCTGCAGATAAGACTCCCACAGACTGACTTGGCCAAAACCTCACCTACTGAATTAGTGAGTCAGCTTTTTCCACTGCCTCCCATTTCCCCTTGATTGGTTCTACCAGCATCCAAGTTAGAAGCTTAACAAAAGCCATTGGAAGAATAAATAGGGGTAAACTTCTATGATACAGCTGGCTCAAACAGTGCAAGCTTCCTCAGAAAGCCCAAATACAGACATGGTACACCAACTACTAATGCATGCAAAAGTTATGCTAGTGAAGCTTATGATGGAAAAAGGTGCTGAATATGGGACACATCTCTAGTCAAAAAAGTTACCTTGAGTGGTGTAGCAACACTGCCTAAAAATGACAGGCTAATCTCAAAACCAACACAAAACTTTTCAGTCTCAACACAGATGCCTGGTATCTAGACAAATGTTCACTGATAAACACAAAAGAACAAATTGTGAAAAGTGGTTTGGGTGACCCGTTATAATTTCTTATGATTCCTACAAACACATCCTCAACCTAGTACCAGCCATCCGATTAGAAACTTCCAGTAGGCAAAAATTTAGTCTCAGAACTGGATAATTTCTGATAGGAATAAGAGAAAAGTATAGCTGGGTATTAACATACAAAGTATGAATGGCAATCTCATACTATGAGTTGTGTTAAATCCCAGTAAAAAGAGGCACTATATTCTCATGTTACACAAGCAACTGAAAATTTAGAACAAAATTTGGTAACTAATGGCTAAAAAGGCGGGGTGGGTGTGGAATCAAGTGTCCAACATATGAATATACTTGGAAAGGGTAATATGCCCCCTGTAGCTACTAAATGTAGAGAGATAACTGTACATCAAAGATGGACTTTAGTTTAGTCGGGAGGTGAGGGGGCAGCATACAGATAGCAACTGTATGCATGAAAGATCAGCTCAGTGATTCATAGCAAGACAAATTTAAACAAAAGTAAAAACTGAACAGGCAGCATTGTATGACAAACATAATTAGACATAAACAACAAACATAACTAAACAAAATCAGATGCCTCAGTATTTTATCATATATGGAGGAAGAATATTATGGGGAATCAGGAACACAGTCACCTACAATAGGTTCCATTACTAATTTTTACAACCATTAACAGCTGCCATATTCTATATCCTGTTCAATTTTCAGTCTTTTAGTAATAGTACAGTAATCTTTTGTTTCTTATCACAGGTTAAAAAAGACATTTTGCACTGATAAAAGTATATACCATGTAGATATAACAGCAGAAACATGTTCCTGGGTTTAAAAAATTGGGAAACTGCATATTGCTGTATATAACCTGAAATGTGTTCCATATCTAGCAATTAGCTCAAAGGCAATCCAACAAACACAAGGGAGACAATTCTGAATGACCAAAAGATCATGGAACAAGTAACAAAAAAGGGATAAAAATTGGCACTAATCAGCTGCAAGCTACTACCTCAAAACAGCTTTTATTAATATTGTTACTTTTTAGTTTTTTTTCTGGACTATCGACACATAACTATCCATAAGAATTTTATATAAAAACTGCAAACAACTGGTGAACACATGTTAATTTCATTGCATTTCTGATATTTTAATGTCTACCCGTATTAAAGCTACAGAATACTTTTTACCTTAAAAACACATGCCTCCCATGACAGTTTAAAGAATTAAGGTACCTTGGGGGCCACAAATGTGCTTTATCAGTTACCCGAATGAAGAACAGAGGCAAAAAAAATGTTACATCTTCAAAAGCCCAACTTTAAAGCTGTGCTGTAAGTAAAGTACTTAAAAACTAAGCTAAAAACTGAAATAATGAACAAAATGGCGAAAGGAGCAATGTACTACATGAAATCCAGACTATTTAAATTTAGAAACTGCAATGTTACACTGTTTTTACAGCCTCACCATATACCAGCAACCATACAAACAGATATTCCAATTTTGAGGTCACACATTCAGGGTAAAAAAATATTCAGTAATGTGACCTCAGAGCTGAATACTGTAATAAAGGTGGAGTGGAAGTACAGACAGCCCACAGAGCACATACTCTTGTCCACTGTAATAATAACATGAAATTCACAAATGCTGTCATCATGTCTGATGCAATGTTTCTGCTTTACTATTTTATTAATTTTACTTTATTTTATTAACCAGGCAAGTGAATTTGTCCAATGACTATTTTCAGCCATAACCTGGGCTACCTACTAAATAAAATACAGACACTGTTAAAAGTATAAGAAAACAGCAAACAGAAAAATGTAAGCAATGATAATAATGCACAGTAATAGTAGTTTTACATGGTATGTATCTAAGGTACAATACATTCTTTTTTTTTTTGTATTTGCTGACATTTGATTACCGGGAAGGTCTAACTGGGTAGAAGCCCATTTTCAGCAGAGGCCTGGGGAGAAAACTACAAATTATTTTAAAACATTTTAGGAACAATAATTTTACAATCTTCAGAAATAAAACAAAAACATGTACAGTTTAAATACTTATAACAAATTGGATACAATATAAAAACATTGGTTAAGAATCTAAAAAGGTATATGACATTTAATATTAGGAAAATTTTTAGACAGTCTGTAAAGAAATTACAGTTAAGTTAGTCTAACAGAAATAGGAAATGCAATATGAAGTGAGGGGAAAACAGCTTTATGGTACATTTAGAGAGAAAGTCAGGGAAGACAATTTGATAGCAGTAAGGAAGTAAGTGAAGAAGGGAGAGTAGGGAGGTATAAAGAATGAAAAGGTGCTTGCTCACGTTTAGGGATATACAGTGGATATAAAAAGTGTACATAGCCCTGTTAAAAATGCCAGGCTTTTGTGATATAAAAAAATGAGACCACAATAAATCATTTCAAAAATGTTCCCACCTTTAATGTAACCTATAACCTGTACAATTCAACTGAAAAACAAAAACAAATCTGTTAGTGGGAAAATTACAAAAAAATAAAAAAACTTACAATAAGCTGGTTGCGTAAGTGTGCACACCCTTAAACTAATACTTTGTTGAAGCACCTTTTGATTTAATTACAGCATTCAGTCTTCTTGGATACACACCTGCCATCAATTAAAGTGACTCTGATTAACCCCAAATAAAGTTCAGCTGTCCTAGTAGGATTTTCCTGACATTTACTCAGTTGCCTGCTACAGCAAAAGCCATGGTTCGCAGAGAGCTTACAAAGCATCAAAAGGATCTCATTGTTGAAAGGTGTCAGTCAGGAGAAGGGTAAAAAAAATTTCCACAGCTTTGAATATATCATGGAACACAGTGAACACAGTCATCAAAAAGTGGAGAAAATATGGGACAACAGTGACATTGCAAAGAACTGGACGTCCCTCCAAAACTGATGAAAAGACGAGACAAAAACTGGTCAGGGAGGCTTGCCAAGAGAGCTGCAGGAATTTCTGGCAAGTACTGGTTGTGTACTACATGTGACAATAATCTCCCGTATTTTCCATATGTCTGGGCTATGGGGTAGGGTTGCAAGACGGAAGCCTTTTCTTACACACACAAACATCCAAGCCTGAATAAAATTTGCAAAACAATACATCAAGTCTCCCAAAAGCATGTGGGAAAACGTGTTATGGTCTGATGAGACAAGGTTGAACTTTTTGGCCAAAATTCCAAAAGGTACGTTTGGCGCAAAAACAACACTTCACATTACCAAAAGAACACCAACTCCACGGTGAAGCATGGTTGTGGCAGTTTCATGCTTTGGGGTTGCTTTTCTTCAGCTGGAACTGAGGCTTTAGTCAAGGTGGACGGAATTATGAACAGTTCCAAATACCAGTCACTTTTGGCCCAAAACCTTCAGGCGTCTGCTAGAAAGCTGAAGATGAAGAGTAATTTCACCTTTCAACATGACGATGACCCGATAATGCCGCGGTGGTGCAGCAGTAGTGTTGTTGCCTCACAGTAAGAGGTTCTCACGTTCAATTCTCGGCTGGAGTGCGAGGAGTGCCTTCTGTGTGGAGTCTGCATGTCCTCCCCGTGGTTGGGTGGCGTTCAAAAGACATGCGTAAATGGGCGTGCCTTCATTGAAGGTTGGACGTCGAGCTGGCACCTCGGCGTTCATGAAAATCTACTGCCAATCATTAGCGGACCGGAGTTCCGCTGTGGCAACCCCTAACCGGGAAAAGCCAAAAGTCAAACAACAACAACAACATGACTATGACCCGAAGCATATACCCAAATCAACAAAAGAATGGCTTCACCAGAAGAAAATTAAAGTTTTGGAATTGCCCAGCCAGAGGCCAGACCTAAATCCAACAGAAAATCTGTAGGATGACCTGAAGGAGGCTGTGTACAAGAGATGCCCTCACAATCTGTCAGATTTGGAGTGCTTTTGCAAAGAAGAGTGGGCAAATATTGCCAAGTCAAGATGTGCTATGCTGATAAACTACTACCTAAGAAGACTGAATGTTGTAATTAAATCAAAAGGCACTCCAACAAAGTATTAGTTTAAGGGTGTGCACACTTATGCAACCAGCTTATTGTACATTTTTTTATTTTTTTCCCCTAACAGATTTGTTTTATAATTTAATTGTACAGGTTTATAAGGTCACATTAAAGGTGGGAAAAGTTTTGAAATTATTTATTGTGGTCTCATTTTTATATCACAAAAACCTGGCATTTTAACAGGGGGGTGTACACTTTTTATATCCACTGTAGTTTATCCTTGTTTTGCACAAGAACAGAGCCAGATTTTAGCTAGGAAGCCTTTCAGAATGGTTTTGAAAGATGGGAGGGAGGGTATAGACCTGATGGACACAGGTAAGGAGTTCCTGGCCTTAGCAACATGGTACAAGTAAAGACGATGCTCAGCAGATATACTAGGTTTGTAGACAGTCAGGAGTTTTAGGTCAATGGTTGGCAATGTTTTCAGTGCTGGACAGGCAGATGGGTGCCAGATAATTGTACAGGTGGTAGTATTTAGGGCGAGAGTATCCCACGGGAATAATAATGTCTATGAAGATTAATGTTGAATGAGGTACAGCAGCAGACATTTCTATAGTTTGCAGCAGTGCACACCGCATGTGGTCTGCTATATATTCATACAAATTAAGCATACTTAAAACGGTAAAGTATTTCATTTTGTGAACTGTATCTTTCTGCATCTTCAGACTTTTGGATACTTGAGTAGTGAATTTAAGAGTTCTGTTCTGAACTTCATATCATAATTCTGACAGTATAACAACTATCTTCTTAACAAGGTAAACATCACATAGTGCATGAGAAGCATTTAGTACTTATGCTCCATCCTCACAGATTACTCATCAGGAAGCTCTGCTTCCATGCTGACATCATGTTGGAGTCAGCAACATAACTCTAAACTCTACAGAGTTTTGCAGAATGTCCAGATTTATGCTTCATATTTTTGGTCCATTTTTCATAAAATTGCGGTTTTCTGGCAAATCACTGGCAAACTGTTGAAGACTGAAGTTAGAAAATAATGACAGACATATGGGTTTCAGAGTTCACAACCTTCAGAAAATCCATGCTAAGGAAAAAACTGCTATTCTATTAACTTAAGTTTGTAAGAGCAATATTTAAAAATTGTCCCCATTTTTGGTCCTTTGTCCCCACCCATTATTTCTGTCTTTGTCCAGATTTCTAACAGGTTGAGAGGTATGGTCAGTAGAATCCTTAACCTAGTAAGCAAGAGGGAGAAAGGCATACAGAAAAATGATTTTCAGATTGTGGTCAGTTTTACTTGTAATTTTTGTTTAATTTTCAATTTTAAGGTTAGCTACATGTTATTGGTAATCTAGGCTTCAAATCCCTATGATTTCTGCATTCATTTTATGTGAAAACAAATGTGAAGGTTGCTTCTCCTGTCACTGCCTTGACATTTGTATTCATGTGCAGCACAACGTCCATAACTCTTAACTCTCTCCGATGCCACTGAATCTTACCTTTCATCTCGTCATGATTTTTTGAAGAACATCTCTGATTTTGTCTTAAATTTATACCATATTCGTTCCTTATAAAACTTCTGACTTTCTAGTAAAATCAATGAAGATTACAGTATGACACTACTGACAGATATTGAGTTTCTTAATTTATAGTTTATTTTGCCCAAAACATTCTTGCTAATGCAAAACATATTCCATTGACAGACATACAGCACTCAGTCCATGTCCAACATTAACATATTTTCTTACAAAAAAAAAATATATATATATATATATATATATAAAACAAATGAAATACACTCAGCATACTAATGCAGGAAGTGTAGGAAAGGTCCAACTCTCCATCAACAGAGTAACAAGCATGATGGTGCAAAGACAGGAAATACTACTCCTAAAGTCCATGAAAAGGAAAAAATTTTGAGCAGGAAATAACATTAAAATGAGACAACAGGATATCTGGTAAATTGGATTTGCAGAGCCATAGACATCCTCGCATCCATGAAAGACAAAATAAAAACAAAAAAAAAAAAGAAAGACTGCGGGTATATTTAAAAAATGAAAATAGAACTAACAGTAAGGTGGCTGTAAAGTCCAGTTGTCTACACTGACCATAAATGTAGATGTTTGAGTGTATTCACTGGTGCAGTCATCACACTTGGGTTATCTGCCTGCAGGTAGCCCTCAGTCGGTCCGAATACCAGAGTCTTGGGATTTCTGCGTCAGATGCTGTCGCCTCATCCATGACATCAGGTCGTCAGGGGTATAAAACATGCAGCCGACGCCATTACATCAGTTTTTCTTGCTCCAGATGTCAAGAGCCCCCAAAATAGGAAGCAATCAAATGGTGTGGAACACCTCCAGTAAAAAGTAAATACTATTTCCATAAGATATGGCTAAAAAAGAGGATAGGTAGAAAGTATAGAAAGACAGGGGGCTGGAGGGAGGGAAACCAGGACTGCAACAGTGAATACACTCGAACATCTACATTTATGGTAAGTGTACACAACTGTACTATGTTCTTTGTGTTTCACTGTTGCAGTCATCACACATGGGTTGATTCCCAAAGCTGAGGAAGGATGGAGGCAGTCAAGAAGTAGTAGGGCTGGCTAGCAGGCCCTGTAAGACTGCTGTGGCAAATCCAGCTCTGGATTTAGGAAAGATAGGTAAGTGGTAATGCTTGGTGAAGGTGTGTACAGAACTCCAAGTCGCAGCTTCCAGGATGTCCCTGGTAGGGACTCCCCTGAGAAAAGCTGTAGAAGTTGAGGTAGTCGTAGTGGAATGAGGCCTGATTCCCTGTGGGGTAGATTTTCCATGGTGTTTGTAGCAGAAATGGATGCAGTGTGCTATCCATTTAGAAATGGTTTGTTTCAAAATGGCCTTGCCCTCTGCCCCTGTAGCAAAGCTGACTAGCAGCTGGTCAGATTTTCTGAAAGATTTAGTCCTGTCAAGGTAGAACCTGAGCTGTCTGTGCATGTCCAAGGAGTACAGGATCCTTTCCCCTTTATTCTGAGGATTAGGAAAAAAGGTTGGCAAATGGATGGATTGGTTTTAAGCCACACTGGATACCACCTTGGGCATAAAAGATGGGTTAGTCCTGAGGGAAACCCTGTCCACATGGAAGACAATGAAGGGTTCCACAGCCAAAAGGGCCTGTAACTCAGACACTCTTCTTGCTGAAGTGACGGCTAGCAGGAAGACTGTTTTCCAAGAGAGGAATTTTAACTCTGCTGTAGCAGAAGGCTCAAAAAAGGGGAAGCGTGAGCTTCTCTAGTATAAAGTTAAGGTCCCAGGCAGGAGTGGGAGCTCTCCTTGGGGGTCTTAAACTGTTAGCTCCTCTCAGGAACTGTTTGATCAGAGGGGGAGAGAAGAGGGGTGGCTCAGTATTATAATGAGCTGAGATGGCAGAGGCATGAATCTTAATTGAGGAGAAGGATAGGCCTTTGTGGAGCAGCTCTGCTCGGTAATCTAGGATTTGAGGCAAGGAGGGCATGACTGTGTCCTTGCCTTGAGACCGGCTGCAAGAACAGTATCTATTCCACTTTTCTAAATAGGATTTCCTAGTACTGGGCCTCCTGGCCTCAAGGATAACATATAGTACCTGTTTGCTGAGGGTTGCTGGTGATGTATTCATGGAATAAGCCAGGCTGCCAGGTTCAGGGTTTGCAGTTGAGGATGCAAAATCTGTCCCTCCTGCTGGGACAGCAGAGAGGGGGTCTGATGTAGGTGCCAGGGTGTCACTGCTGTCAAACTGTGCAGGAGTGGGTACCAGTGCTGGCGTGTCCAGTTTGGTACAATAAGGATTGTCCTTGGCCTGTCCTGTTTGATCTTGAGGAGTACTTTTGGAAGGAGGGGCAGAGGGAGAAAGGCATAGATTGAGAGGTTTTCCCATGTGACGGATAAGGCATCCACTTTCCAAGCTTGGCTGTGGGGAATTCTGGTGCAAAATTTGTTTTGTTGATGGTTTTGGGGGGATGCAAAGAAGTCCACCTCTGGTGTCCCCCACCTGTGTATTAGAAGTTTGAATGAGTTTGGTTCCAGTTTCCACTCATGTGGGTCCATTAGATTTCTGCTTAAGTCGTCTGCCAGTGAATTTTGTTTGCCTGGTAGGAATTGAGTTTGCAGGTGCACTTGGTTGCTTAAGGCTGTGTTCCACAGAACCATGGCTAACCTGCAGAGTGGGTAGGAGTGAGTTCCCCCCTGCTTGTTTATGCACCACATAACTATGGTGTTGTCTGTCTTTATCAGGAGTTGTCCTGGCAAGATAAGGTATTTGAAGGCTGTCAGTGCATTCGGTACAGCTAACATTTCTTTTTGACTGACATGCAGGTGAATTTGTCCTGGGCTCCATTTACCTTGAATGCATTTGCCTGCCATGTGAGCCCCCCATGCATAGTCTGATGCGTCTGTTGTCAGAGTCTAGACGGCAGGGGGTTGTGAGAAAGGGAGTCCCGTGTTGTGGTAGCAAGCCTCTGCCACCAAAGGAACTCTTTCCTTAGGCAGGCAAGGAATGATAGGAATCACGGTTTCCAGGTCTGGGAATGTTGACACCAGAGACTTTTTAAGTACCATTGAAGTTTCCTCATATGCAGTCTTGCATATGGAATCAGTAGAATACATGAGGCCATGAACCCTAGGGCTTGCAGTACTTTTCTTGCAGATAGCTGGGTTTGGGTGGAATGTAATTTGAAATATGTTGTCAAATAAACCTGCTTTTCTGGAGTGAGGAATGCCATCTGTGAAGTTGTGTTCAAGCTTGCTCCCAGGAATACAATCTTTTGGCTGGGTACCAGATGTGATTTATTTTTGTTGATGGTATACCCCAGAGAAGTTAGGAGTCTCTTTACAAATGTCAGGTGCTGAAGTAGCAATTCCTGATTGTCCGCCTGAATCAGGCAATCGTCCAAGTATGGGTACGTTTGAATATTTCTCTGCCTGCAGTAAGCAATGGCTGGAGCCAGGCCCTTTGTGAATATCCTGGGTGCAGTAGATAAGCCAAAGGGAAGTGCAGAAAACTGATAGTGCATAGAGCCTGCCCTGTAACGTAGATATTTCCTACAAGATTCTCTTATGGGGATGTGCAGATAAGCTTCTTTTAAGTCTAGGGTGACTAGCCAGGAGTCCTTGGCTAGCATAGGAAGGAGCTGCTGCAGTGTAACCATTTTGAATTTTGGCATCACCAGGAAGGTTTTTAGGGTTGACAGATCCAGAATAGGGCATCAAGAGTTCTCTTTCCTGGGTACCAGGAACAGCCTGTAGTAGAAACCCCGCCCCCTTTGCTCTGTTGGCACAGGCTGAATAGCACTGATGCTGAGAAGAGAAAGTACTTGCTTTTGGACTTCTGTCCACTGGTTTGGAGGAAGGTCTGGCAATCCGCTTGTGGATGGCAGAGAGTGGGAATAGAATCTGCATCCCTGGGATACAATGTTTAAGACCCATCGGTCCTGGGTAATATACTCCCAGTTTTTTGCATGCACGGTGAGTTTTCCTCCTAGGAGTGCAAGTACTTGGGCATGGCTGGGAAGGATTAAGGACAAGACATTGTGAACTTTTTCCATAGGGGGGATGGCTTACCATTCCCAGTGTTTGAGGAGGTAGCACTTCATTGTTTAGATCTGTGCATACCCTGAGACTGTAGTCTTTGTTGTCTGTTGCCCCTGGGTTTGGGTTGAGAAGGTCTGGAAGGGACTGGAAAGGACCAGTTTTTTGAAGGCCAATGCCTACTGAATCTAGGTGGCTGTACCTTTAAGAAATCTTTAACAGTTTGCATGGATTTAGCTTTTTCCTCCGTCTTTTTAAGAAGAACTTCTGCTTTAGAGCCAAACAAACATTCTTGGTTTAATGGAGCATCAAGTAATTTTGCCTTGACATGGTCTGGCAAGATTTGTTCCTTCAGCCAAGCATGCCTTCTCAGAACAGACCCAGTAACAGCAGCCCAAAAGATGCTTCTAAGCCATCAAAACTGCACTGCAAAGTATGTTTACTGACTTGATTTGCAGAATGCATTAAGTCTTGCAAGTCCTTATTTTCTGCACAATCAGGAATCAACAACATTTTTTGTTTAATTAGATCAATAATATGCTGCTGGTACTTCCCCATGTGAAACTGGCAAGTTAAAGCCCTGATGGCAAGAGTTGCAGAGGTATATACCTTCTTATCCCATCTGTCTAGAACCCTAGAATCCCTGTCGAAGGGGTAGGGTTTCTGGCTGTAGAAGCCTTAATACCTTTAGGTCCCTGGGAAATGGTCTCTGGATCCGCAGTGGGATTTTTAAAGAGAAATTTGTGATAGTCAGGTACTCTGTAGTATCTGTCAGGCTTTCTAGGAGCAGGTGGTAAAGTATCAGGGATAAGGCTGGATTCCATGAAGACGTCATCTACAATATTCAGGACAGAGGGAATAGCTAGAGGCCTATGCTGAGGCAAGTCTAAAAAAAATTCCCTGAGTCTCTCTTTGGACTGTGGATAGTCCTGGCATTCCCAGCGGAAATGCTCTTTTAGGGTATGCAAGGTTTCACCGAAAGCATGGTCCTCTGGGGGGGGGCTGAGGGAATTGAATCCTCTGCATCCTAGTCCTCATAGGTAGATAAGGGTATGCCATGGTAATCACAGGGGTCAGAGTAATCAGACTCATGGTTTGAAGAATCAGAAGGAAAATCAATTCTTTGTCTTTTAGAGGGGGAAGGCTGGCTTCCCCTAATTAAAGTAATAAAGTCTTCAGCCATTCTAAGCATTTGTTTCTGTGGCATGGGAGCTTGAGAATGTGTTTTGGTCGTCAGTTTCTTGGGCGTAGTGTGAACTCTGGGCCTGAGAAATTCAGTAGATTTAGTCTTTAACAAAGTAGTCGGTTTGATACGAACATCGGAAGGTCTTAATACACCCTCAGAAGCCCGTGCCTGCAAAGCGGCTCTGGATCCATCAAAGGTAGAGACATCCGCAGATTCCATAGTTGAAGAAGCATCTCGCAGCATACCGGACTCTGAATGGGTCTCAGTAGAGGCCTGCGCATCTGCAGAAGCGGGTAACAGGGGCTGCAAAAGCACCTCACTGAGTACCGGTGGACTGGCAACTAGCTTAACGGAAGCGTCGTTGGCAGTTCTGAACCTATGCGGTTTCTCTCTCTGTCTTTATCTTTGCATTTTTTTGGAAAATCGGTAGTCGGATGCTTACCAAAGCCATTTCGGAATACGGAGAAGGAGAGTGAAAGAATTTAGAGACAAAAATAGCCTGACGACAAACAGTTTGGACGTTGAACAAGGCACAAAACCGACAGCGAGGGACGTCGTGGTCTGGGCCTAAAGAGATGATGCAGTAAGAATGAAAATCTCTGTGAGGTATTTGCTTTCCACAGGCAAGACAATTGTTAACTTTTTCTGACATCGGTTACAGCAAGAAAAAAGGATCCTCAACGGGGTACTTAGCTTTAGAAGACTTCAGGTTTGAAAGTCGAAAAACAAAAATTTCAGGTAGCTGTCGACTGGCACTTGCAAACTGCTTCTGCTTCGGGCTCCCGCACAGCAAGAAAAGCTGATGTAATGGTGTCGGCTGCATGTTTTATACCCCGGACGACCTGATGTCATGCAACAGCATCCGACACAGAAATCCCAAGGCTCTGGTATTCAGGCTGACTGAGGGTTACCTGCAGGCAGATAACCCAAGTGTGATGACTGCAACAGTGAAACATGAAGAACATCTGCAACAGTGAAAAGATTGTTTACAGAGTCCAGTTCTCCAAATGCCATTTTTTATATAGGAAAAACTATTTCTAAGTTTAAAAGGAGGATAACTCAACACACATCTGAAATTAGAAATAGACAAAGCAAGAATCCTCTTGCAAAACACAGCACTGAATCACCAGGTCATTCTTTTTTTCACGTTTCACATTTTGGACATGATCAGGGTGGATCCACTTGAGAGGAACTGTAATGCCATTCTTGAAAAGGAGGACCTGGAATGGCAAATTCGCCTTAACACTACTACCTGTCTGGACTCAGTTTTACTTGTTCAATTAAATGCACTCTGCAGCTTACAAAACTGGACCACAAATTATTTTATTAATGGTTTTGACATGACGTTTGCTCCTTTCTTTACTTTTCTTGGACACTTTTTATGCCTAGTCATTGGTTCCTGGTTGTTTCTGTTCCACTACAACATATACATATACACAATCATTTGCATTTTTTCACACATTTTATTGATTATTTTTATTTATTGATATTTGATTACTGGGAAAGTCCAACTGGGTGGGAACACATCTTCTGTGGATGCCCAGGGAGAAATGCTCCAAAGTATTACAAAAAAAATTTTAAGAACAGTAATTTTACAGTCTTTAAAAATAATACAAAACAGAAATACATTTTAAATAACTATGCCAAATTAGACAATATGAAAATTCTGGTTAAAATAGCTACAAATTATATGACAATGATTTAATAAAGACATTTTAGCCGGTTTATAGAGAAATTAAAGGTAAGTTAGTATAATATAAACAGGAATTGCAAAACAAAGTGAGAGAAAAGCATGTTTTTGGTACATTTAGAGAGAAAGCCAGAGGAGAGAAACTGATAGAAGTAACGAAGGTGAACAAAGAAGGCAGAGTAAGGAGATGTAAGGTATGAACAGGTATTTGTTCACATTTAGGGATATAATTTATCCAGTTTACTGGATATTCTGTGGTCTCATTTTAATGTTATTTATTCTGCTGTCTCATTTTAATGTTACTTCCTGCACAAAATGTTTGTCTCTCCTGGACTTAAAGAGGGCAGTACTCAGTACTTCCTGTCTTTGCATCATCATGCTTGTTACTTTGATTATGCAAAGAATAGTGCCCACTTTTGGCTTGGAACTCTTTCAGAATGGTTTTAAAGGATGGGAGTGGAGGGTATTGACCTGATGGATAGAGATAAGAAGTCCCATGTCTTAGCAACATGGTACATGTCCAGACAATGCGGTTTGTGGACAGATGAGTTTTTGGTCACTAGATCATAATGATCAGCTAGAAACAAAGTTGTGTAGAATGTTATTTAGTGCTGGAGAAGCAAATGGATTCTTTATAATGTTATAGGTAGTAAGAAGCTGTGTATATGTTAGTTGATGTGATAGTTCTAACCAATTTAGTCATTTTAGTGTTATACAGTGGTGTGTTCGGAAAGGGGTATGGCCTGTAAATTTAGCAATTTTGCTATAGCATTGTTGAAGTTTTGATTTTTGTGATGCCTGAAGGTTACTAAGGATGGAAGTACTATAAAGAAGAGTGGTGAGGAAATAAGTAGTGGGAAATGTAGCTTTAGTTGCATCAGTGATAAAGTTTTTGGCTCTATAAAGCATTCTGTAGTTTCTGATGAGTTTTTCTTATACAATTTTGTATATGCAGGTCAAATTTAAACTCATCATCCACTATAATGCCTAACAATTTGCTATGAGATGCGACTTCAATGGTTGTATTTTCAAGAGAGAGGGCTTCAAATTTTGTTTTTTCAAGGGAGAGCGACTTGGGCGAAAAAGTAGTATTTTTTTCTTTTTCTTTTTTTAATAGAGCTGAGCACAAGTCGTGAGTTACAAAGAACCATTTCAGGTGCTGTTAAAGTTCCCAGAGTAATTCTTTGGAGGTGTGTCACGCTGTCAGATGTGCAAATTAGTGTGGAGGCATCAGCATACTGCATTAGGCAGCCCTGTTGTGTGGATGAGAGGAGGGTGTTTGTGAAAATGTTAAAGAGGAGGGGGCCAAAGATAGAGCCATGTGGTACATTGGTGGTGAATGGGAGGTATGGAGAAAGCGTGGAGTGCCATTTTACAGACTGATGCCTATAAGGTAAGTAGCTTTAGAATAACAGTAGGCTGAGGTAACACAGATCTAATGAGGACATTTGAAGTACAAGTTTGCTTTGACAAACTGTGTCAAATGCTTTAGACAAGTCTAGTTTGCTGTTATCTCTAGCTTTGTTGACAGTATCTATATAGGTTGGAAGTGCATTGTTAGAGCTACGGGAGCATGGAAGCCATGTTGTGTGTGTGTTACAGGAGTTCTTCCTGCAGGAGACAGTTTATCAATTGTTTTTGAATAATTTTTTCCAAGAATTTGGAGAGGGAGATAAGATTATTATAGGAGTAAAGTTAGTAATGTCTACTGAATTTCCTCCTTTCTGTAGAGGGATAATGTGTGACTTTTTCCATAGATAGGGAATGTGGGATTCCTGTATTGACCTATTTATAAGGATTGAGACAGAATAAGGAATGCTAAAGGCTGCTATTTTATGGTATTTGCTTGGAAGGTCTTCAGCTGAAGAAGAGCATGGTTTGAGTTTAAGAGTAGTTTTACGCAGGATGTGGGCACAGCTTTGAAGGTGAAAGTGGGTGTGGGGCTATGTGGTTGCTGGGCAGGGTTAGGATTAGATGTTGTGGAATCCTTGGTTAGAGATGCTACACTACACATGAAATAACAGTTGAACTGTATTGCTTTTATTAGTAATGAGTTATTGGGACAGAGCTTAGGGTTGAATTCATGGCAGTGATGCAAGATACAAGATTTCCCTAATGGCTGTCCAGAATTTTTTAGGATTGTGTTTACTATTATTCTGAAAGTTATTATAGTATAACTTTTTTTGTCTTCATTGATTTGCTTTTTAGTACAACTGAAGAGCATTATGAAATTTCCAAAATATTGTGGTGTTTTATATTTTTGACATTCTTTCCATGATTCTTCTCTATCCTGCATTAGCATTCTACCCCTTTTGGATAGTCAAATTGCATTATTTGTTTTTAGTTTCTTCCTTCTAGGAGGTACAAGACTATTCAGGGAAGTTGTATTGAATTCAATTACAGCATCATATAAGGGGAGGATATTTAGGACATTCCAGTTAATAGAAGACAGATTAGTAATGGGCATTTTGGGTTAAACTTGGAAAGGTTGCAAGGTGCTTTATAATCATGCTGTTTAGGTGGATGTGTGAGATGTCTGTGTGTATAGACTGGGAGATGATCACTGACACAGTCAGACATTGTACCAAAGGTGGTGTATTTGCTAGGGTCTGATACTTGGATCCAGTCTAATAGGGAATTTGATGTCTTGCTGTAATGTGTGGAGCTATTAATTAGCTGTGTTAAACCAAATACATTCACACTAGATAAACAGCAGTCATTTAAGTTCAACCAATTGACATTCACATCACCTAGTAGTGTTATTTCTTATGGAATTGTTATGGACACCCAGTGTAGGATATCTTCCAATATAGCTGTATTCTCACCAGGAGAGAAGTAAAGGACAGTGATACATATTTGTTTATAACTGTTTAATTTCAGGAAAGTAATAAGACGCTAAACTGAATTGAATTTTGGTATTGGTTTGTTGTAAAGGGACATTTTGTAGTTGTTGGGAAATATTAAATCAATACCACCACCTTTCCTCTTTATATAGTCATTACAGATAGCATTACAGTTATGAGTTGTTTATGCTGGGTTTAAGCCAAGTTTCAGATACACTGAGACTATCAGGCTTATGTTGAGTAATCAATCATGTGGTTTGGCAATTTTATTTCTTATACTTCTAACATTTGACAGCAAAAGTTAGATTACCAGGACTGGGGTTAGAATAGTGTGTGGAAGAGAATTGTCTTGATGTTCATTGTGTTAGGTAAAGCCAGGATTAGGGTGAATGTCTCCTAAAATGATTTTAGTATACTGGGGAATTACTGATACCTGTTTTTGGAAAGCATTTTTTCACTGATTTTCTTTTGTTTTGAGTTGAAATGGAGTTAATCAGTCTATATTTGGAGTAAAGGTGAGGGGCATCATTAAATAGGCTTTGTGCAATGTGTGGACAGTGTCGGGAGGAAGTACAGACAGACAGTTGGGAAAGAGTTGGAGATGTGTTGAGAGCTATTACAGAGTCATGGTAGGATGAGAGATGGCCCAAGTAGCAGGAGACAAATAGAGGATTAGCTGGGTAGTAGACTGATTAATTACAGGATCTGTATGTTATAGCTGGCACATAGTGGGGAAGTAAGGATCAAGAAGGAAAAAAGTTACATGGAAAAAGGATACTTATTGGTGGTGGAGTCTAAAAGCTTATAGAAGGTAGGTAGGAAAGAAGTATTTTCAATGAAGGAAGAGAGTTAAGGTTGTCCTATTACATTCTCCGGAATGTAAGGAACTGAGGGTTTAAAAGACTTGAGTATGAGAATGTAGCTAAAATAGGAAGAAGCAGGGTTTCCTTGGAAAAGTAGAAGATATTATGTAGAACAGATACATGCTGTTAGGGAGGGGTGCGACTATGAATGTATAATGCAAAGCAGTATGGTAAGGAGAATGAAAGTTGGGAATGGTGCTAAAGATTAAATGGACCTTTGGTAATAGGTAAAAAGAAACAAGAGTGTGCCTCTGACAAGAGTAAAGTTGTTTGGAAGGGTTAGGCATTAAGAGTCACAAGTGTAATGTGTGCGTGTGTAGGAAGTATAACAGTAGACTAAGAGGGAGTAGGGGAGCTTAGCAGGCTTCCACTAAATTATAAAAGGAAGCAATCAGTTTATAGCCAATACAAAGCAATTAGCAAAGAGATAAAAAGTAGAACAAGTTTTCTTTCATTTCCAGAATGCAGAAACCTGTCAACCAGAAACACTAAGTAATTGGAATATACAGTGTAAGCTACTGGTCAAGAGAAAGGATAGTGGCCAGCTTGGTACGTGGTCCTTAGAGTGCAAGGACAACTCTTCTGGGGGTAGGGGAGATAAAAACTAATTTCCAGAACAGGCAGGCACGTAATTCACTAAATGAACTTAATACATACCAAAGTTCTTAAAGTTAAATTTGCTTACATTGTACAAAGACAAAATTCTCAGTGAAAATGTTTGGAATTTGGACCTTGTGGCAGAGCTTATGCAGGACCTGGATTGGATGTACTGACCAGAAGCTCTGAAAGGCAAGAAAAAAAGAAAATCTCTACTAAACTGTCACATTGTCTTGAGGCAATAAAGTCAACACTTACGGTAAAAAGAGATGGGGAAGGACCACTGAGTCACAGCAAAAGAATATGTGGAAAGTATGAAAACAGAGAGATGGTTAAAAAAAAAAAGTCTGTGAATGCAAGTTTAAAGTAGGTTAGCAGGAGGTACACTGATAGAGAACCACAGTAATACAGTGTATGTAGAGCTGTACAGAACAAGTTATCACAACATAGCGCCTGCCAACTATAACATACAGACTCCTTTAATCAGGCTACTACTCCGCTTATTCTTCTACTGCTACTGGGAAATCTTTCATCATACCACGACTGATAAGCACAATAGAAAACCATCACTGAAGTAACAGTCGTGGAATTAGCCAATATATCAAGAGAGTGTTCTATACACACACACACATACATACATATGTGTGTGTGTGCACATACACATATATGGGTCTATGTCTTATGATCAAAATTTCAGAATATTGAACATAAGACACAGAAACAAACTTACGTGAAAGTACATAACATTAAAGATGTACTTACACGAAGTACATAACACCAAAGATGTACTTTTGCATAAGCCGGCTCTCTGAAGCGCATTACAGTGGGGATAAGAAATTACATCCTTTTCCCCACTCTAGTGCAATCTTGGAGTTAGTATACTTAAGTAGGGGTGTGTGGGGGGGTGAAGCCCCCCACATGGGAGGCCCCTGAAAAAGATTATTTTGTAAAGTTTTTAATTTCAGTTTTAGGGTAGGGTAGGGGAACGGCTTACGTGAAAGTATATCTTCGATGTTATGTACTTTCGCGTAAGTGTGTTTCTATGTCATATGTTCCATATTCTGAAATTTCGATCATAAGACATAGACCCATATATATATATATATATATATATATATATATATATATATATATATATATATATATATATACACACACACACACACACACACACACATATATATATATATATATATATATATATATATATATATATATGGATCTAGGACGTTTGCTCGAGTGAGCAAATGACCGAAACCCAAACATCCGGGCATACTTACGCGAAAATGCTTTTCACCGAAGAAGCACTTTCGCATAAGTATGCCTGTTACCGAGGATGTACTATGGTGTGGGTAAGGGAAATTTCCTTTTTCCCCACTGTAGTGCAGTTTCGGAGGGAGAATATTAAAGTAGGGGGGTGTGTGGGGGGTTGTGGGTGCAGGGGGGCGAAAATTACAGTACATCTGCAATACAATGAGAAACACAAGGCTCCAAAGCACAAACTATAACAGATCAAGCATACAGTAAGTGTGTAATACAATGAGATTGTAACCAGAAGCATTTATAATAGTGAAGGCAAGAGAGATTTAATCACAGTTAGCATTTGAAGCAGATAGTAATATAAGTGACACATACTAGAGGGATAGTAGATAGTTCTACAAGAGTAACAAGCTTGAGGGACAGTAAACAGTGTGCTGATCAGCCAAAAGGAAAGGTGGTAAAGCAGGAGGATGAGTAGGTTTTAAGACTGTACTGCGGAGGTCAAGAATTGAGGAGTGATGTTAGGTTAATAGAAAGTACAGCAGAAGTCCAGAGATGAAGTAGGCTGAAGAGAGCCAGGAATTTGTCTCGTACTCAAGTAAGTCAGGTAGGTAAGAGAAAGATATCATGAGATAAAAAGGCAGGAAGTGAGTATTTGGAGGAAGATAAGAAATTAAGTGTTGGCACGTAGTGAAAGGAATGTGATGGGTGAATAGAAAAAGAAGAGGAACATAGGGGAGAAGAGGAGTGAGCCAGACTAGGACAAGATTCGGGGAGGGAGATTATGAGGAAATATCCCGAGGTTGATTAGATATTATGTGAGTGAGTTCTTAAATTTATAGGTCTGGGTATGCTTCTCAGGATCAAGGGAAGCTTGTTCTATTGGATGGCGGGAGAATAGCTGTAAAGATTCTGTCCTGCAGATTTGTTAGGTTTGTGTATTTGCATCATGTGTTGGTCAGAGCTCCTGAGAGGATGGACAGGGGTATAGAGTGAGACAACTGAGGGGATGCTTGGATAGTCAGAGGCTTTATTGATGATGGAGTGGATTATTAGAAGTTGGGATAGTTTGAGGTGGTCTGGAAACTCAAAACAGTTAAGTGACCTGAGTGCCAGACAGTGGTGAGATTTGGAGGGCAAGTTAGCAGCAAATCTGGCCTCTTTGTTATAGGTAGATTCAAGTTTGGAAAGAAGAGTAGATAGACTGAAGGTTAGTAAAGCTTTGTGAGCTATAGAAGAGGTTGGGAAGGAGTTAAACACTGGCAAGTGTTATTCTAGAGTCGGGGTAAGGAACCTTTTGTTTCTGTAAAGGAGGCCAAGCTTTTGATTAGTTTTCTTAATGCACTGATGAATGTGAAGGTCAAATTTCAGTTGGTTATCAATGATTACTCAGAGGAGCTTAGTTTGGGTTTCAGAAGAGATCGTGGTGTTGTTGAGTGAAGAGATGTTGAAAGAGGTTTTACGGTGGTAGAGGTGTTTTAGGAGGAAGAGTAGGAGTTTTGTTTTTTGGGGGGTTGAGTATGAGTTGGCTTTTTGTAAACCAGGTTTCTGTGAGGTTGAATGATGACTGTGTTAGAGTTAAAAGTTTGGTGGGGTTATCAGCTATGGTTACAATGGCTGAGATGTCAGCATACTGTATGAGGGAAGACGGGATAGGATTTGTGGAGTTCATTGGTAAAGACATTAAAAAGGAGGGGTCCAAGAATGGAGCTTTGTGGGACATCTGTTCTGAATGGGAGAAAGGAGGAGAGAGCAGAGAGGCATTTGACAAACTGGTGTCAGTCTGAAAGGTAGCTGATTAAACCAGGATATAGCAGCTGTGGAAAGGTTAAGTTCACAAAGTTTAGAGAGAAGGATAGGATGTGAGACAGTATCAAAGGCTTTAGACAGATCTAGAAATAGGCAAGACATGAGTTTATCATCATCTCAGGCTAGGGAAATAGTGTTGGTAAAGAAGATGAGAGCAGTGCAGGTGCTGTGGTCGGTTGGGGTGATCAGGTTACATTCTATGAGGTGGGCCAAGATTTGTGAATACAGTATTCTAGTAATTTGGAGAGGGGGAAAGTATAGCAATAGGTCAAAAGTTTGAAAGTTCTGAGGAATTGGCACCTTTGTGAATGGGTATTGTATAGATTTTTTTCCATAGAGTAGGGACAGTTGATTTGGAGATAGAGCAGTTAATTAGGATGGAAACTGGGTATGCCACTGATGTAGCAGCGAGTTTTAGGAAGAGAGATGGAAGGTGGTCAGCTGATGGAGAGCAGGGTTTGAGCTTGAAGATGAGTTTTTTTAATGTGGCTTGTAGGGACTGGCTTCAGAAAGAAGGGGGAATTTTCTAGTGGGGAAGTTTGTGTGGAGGGGGATGGGGTGGGGGAGGGGTCTGCATAAAATTACTTATGGAGTGAAATAAGAATTGAAGATGGTTGCAGTGGTCAGGAGTTGGGTGAAAATGGATTACCAGGCTGGAAGATTTGCTTGACAGTGTTCCAGAACTTTTGGGGATTTTTGGATTAAGCGGTCTGCAGCTGATGGTAGAAATTTTTTTTGTCACTATTAATGTGTTTTTAGTGAGATTTCTAAGTTCCTGATAGTTTTGTAAGCGGGAGGTAGATTTTGTTTTGTGCCAGTGTTTCCAGGCAGCATCTCTTTTTTGAATAAGTAACCGAGTTGAGCTAGTGAGCCAGGGAGAGTTGTGGGATTTGACTCATACAATACGTGGAGGTACAAGGGAATTGAGTATATTAAGGAAGGTGGAGCTAAAATATGAGACAGCGTCATTGAAAGGTAAAGTAAAAAGAGTGGATCAGTCTATTTCAGATTGAAGGTTACTGAATGTCTCAGGGTTGAAGGTAGACAGTTTCTGGCATTCTTTGAATTTGTGGGATTTGGAAATGTTGGGGGAGATTCAGAGGGTTCGTACTGGACAGTGGTCGCTGATGGAGTCAGGGAGTGTTTCTGGTAGATGATAGAGGTTAGGATTGGAAACAAAAATCCAGTCAAAATGGAGCTGAAATTGATGGATTTGTTGTGGAAAGTGGGAGAGGAGATGAGTTGGGTGTACCCATAAAAGTTAATATATATATATATATATATATATATATATATATATATATATATATATATATATATCTATATCTATATATATATATATATATATATATATATATATATATATATTAGGGTTATGCTACTCATCGCCGGGAGTTTAAATCTCAAAATGCATGCCCTTGAAGCACTCCTAAGTATGGAGAATGTCGACATCTGTGCAGTAACTGAAACCTGGTTCAAGGCTCCAGAGAGCACTCCAGCACTAATGGGCTACAACTTATACCACACATTTCAGCCACAGAACACAGACCGAAACACAAAAGGAGGGGGTGTATCCATATTCATCAAGGATACCCACACCTCCAGGTTAGTGGCACAGCATGATACCTCAGATCATCCAGGTGCAACTAACATCGGGCAAATCTGCAATGCAAATTGTGGCCTGCTACAGATCATCCTTCATGACCCAGGATCACCACTCCGCCTTTCTGGAGACAATGGAAAACATGAAGGTCCTACCGAACACCCTGATATTGGGCGATTTCAATTACCCTACCATTAACTGGGAAAACTACTTGAGTACAAACTCCCAGGCTCAGCGCTTCCTGGAATTTATCAACTCAAATGCCCTGGATCAGCTGGTAAACTCCCCTACCAGAGGCCACAACATATTGGACCTGGTCATCACCAACATGGGTGACAGGTGTTCCGTACCAGAGGTCAACCCGTCACTGGTTAGATCAGGCCATAAACTAATCACCCTGGATGTCCACACCCCCAACCAAGAAAACCAAAGTGAAAAACTTTTCTAAAGCAAACTTCACCTTATTTAAGGCAGAGGTGGTAAGTTTCACAGCCCCCACGCTAAAGTATAACACTGCCCAAGATGTAGAATCCTTTACAATTGCACTCTATGAGCACCTACAAGGATGCATGGATCGTGCCATCCCTAGCAAAACCAACACTCACTCCCCTAAGAGAAGGAAACCAGTCTGGTGGACCCCTGCCATAAACAGGTTATACAACAAAAGGAGGAAACTAGTTCAGAAAAGAAGCAAATCCCAAGAAGGAAAGACATCCCTGATCAGTATCAGTAAGAAACTAAGGACCCTCATAAAATCATTCAAGGCTAACTTCGAAAGAAAAATAGCCAAGGATTCGAAAGATAACCACAAAGCCTTCTTTAGCTATGTCAAGGATCTAAGTGGCAACTCGCAGATATGCTCTGAGCTAGTGCAAAATAGCACAAAATATACTGAACCTACTGATATTGCCAACATCCTGGTAGATAGATTCAGTGCCAACTTCACCTCCCTCTCACCTTCAAAAGGGCCCACAACAATACTGGAAAAGTGCAGTGTCCCGGAAATCACAGAGGCACAGGTGAAAACAACCCTTTCAAAAGCCAAAAACACAGCATCAATGGGGCCAAATGGTGTTCCAGGCTGCGTCTTGCACTAACTACAGAACAAACTAAACCCCACCTAAACACGCTGTTCAACCTCAGCCTCTCCACAGGCTACGTGCCCACAGAATGGTGCACAGCAACAGTTATTCTGCTCTACAAAGGAGGGGCCACAACTGACCCTGGTAACTATTGCCCCATAAGGCTGACTAGCTTGGTCTGCAAGGCTATGGAGCGCATCATCATGGAACTCATTAACAAAGACATTGGGAACCTCCAAACACTTGACCCGACCCAGTTCGGCTTTGTTAAAGGCAGATCATGCCTACTAAACCTGGTTGACTTCTTTGAGAGTCACCAAGGCCATAGACGAGGGAAAGGTGGTTCACACAGCCTACCTTGATCTCGCCAAGGCATTCAACACCATTCCTCACTCGGGTATTATAGAAAAACTCACCAGCCTGAACATAAACCCCTACATCACGAGATGGGTTGCCAACTGGCTTACAGACAGAACTCACACGGTAAGAATAGCGGGCTCCAGGTCCGACTCTAAATCAGTCACAAGTCATGTCCCGCAAGGCTCGGTTCTGGGACCCCTACTGCTCGGCATATATTTCTCAGAAGTACAGGCAAGCACAGGAGGACTATGGCTAACCAAGTTCGCCGATGACTGCAAACTGGAAGCCATAATTGACTTTCTGGCTGACACGGACATCCTTCAATAAGGCCTTACTGAGACAGACACCTGGTGTTAAAGTCATGGCCTCAAGCTAAACGCCAAAAAATGCATAGTCACCCATTTGGGAAAAACAAAACACCCACGAATTACCACATAGGCGGCAGCCCCCTTAATACAGCAGAGGTAAAAAGAGATGTGGGGACCCAGGTAGATAGTAATCTCTCCTTTGACAATCATATTGCCAAAGTAGTTAGGAAATCCTTCTATGTGGCCCATCTAATTACTAAGGGGTTCACATCTAGAAATAAAGAGGTTATAGTGCCCCTTTACTCGTCACTCATCAGACCCATCATAGAGTACAATGCCCCATTTGGGATGTACCTCACAAGACACTTCCAACAGCTGGAAAGACCACAAAAGCACCTCACCAAGAGGATTACTGGCCTCAATATGTCCTATGCAGCCCGACTGAAAAAACTCCGGCTGTATTCAGTGGCATATCGCTTACTCAGAGGTGATCTTTGCCTGACTTACAAAGCCATGTCCAACTCAGAATTGATGGACATGCTCCACCTAAAGAAATCCAAGTCACTGCGAGCCACGAGCTCTAGTGAGCTAAACCTCTCCATAACAACAAATAGAACATGCTGCAGGAACAGATTCCTGTCACAGAGACTTCCCATGCTTTGGAACAAAATTCCTAACTACATTAGGCAGAGCCCCTCACTAACACTGTTCAAGAGAAGCCTTGATGAGTGGATGAGTAACAGAAAATACACCCCTGGGATCACTTCATTGGCTCTGCTTGACAGAGGCTCAGTTAATTACTCAATGGGTGGTGAAAGCCGACACTCTGGCTAGGCTTATAAATGCCCTCGGGCAGATAGTCTAGTACCTACCTATGAACCTATTAACTGCTGTACTCTCTCACCTTCTAGCCCTCCCTCAGGGGTCCACTCTCTGTACAGTAACCCTTTGTCCCAGTATACAGATTCTCACTTCCCTCGAGAGTCAGGTGCCTCCCTAGCTACCTGCCTCAGGCCTTGCAATGTAGGGTCTGAGAGCTGAGCCCGTCTCAACTCTCTCCTTGTAACCCTTCCCAGCTCCCCTCCCACAGGAAGTCTGGCATCCTCTGACAGTGGTGCCTCACTGTCAGCCTGGGTACTACTACCCTCCCACAGGAAGTCTGGCATCCTCTGACAGTGGTGCCTCACTGTTAGCCTGGGTACTACTACTCACCTCTACCTTTCAGTCACTCTGCCCAAGGGAACATCAGGACCCACAAGCAGCTGCGGCTCACATTCAGTCTCACTGCTACAGAGTAGCTCCCTCCCTGAAGTAACCACCTCACCAGTCCTGCCTGCAAGTATGCAGTCTGTCTGGGTCTCTCCCAGGCTACCAGACCCACATGCTTGTCTCCTAGCCTGACCGAATGTAACTGCATAAGTACATGGTACTGCCTCATCCAAATCCTTCCCTCTCAGGACATCTGCAGGATGGTAGTTTAGTACCCCTGTTGTCTCAAGATAACCTACTATTGGCATTTTGCCTTTCCCACTTACTGGCTCCCTCACCTTTTTTTCCCCACCTTGCCTCCGTGGACACCTGTATGCCACATGGCCCCACTGGCTGCATTCATAACATTTAACCCTAGCTCCTGGACGTGTACCTGGACTAGTGGCTTCCCCTGCTACTGGCAGATTCTGTTGGGGCAGTCTGTGCTGCCCACCATGAGTTCCTTTAGACCCATGAGCATTACTGGGGGGTCCCCTTCCTGTGCAGGGCTGCCCTGCTGGCCAGGTATAGGTCTCCCTTCTTCCCCAACTCATCTGAAGTAGCACACTGTCTATCAGCTAAAGCAGATCCTCATGTCCTCAGGCAAAGTGCTAAGGGCTTGTTCCCTCACCAAAAGGTCTGCCATCACTTCAAAAGTGGTGACCTGACATCCTCTCACCCAGCTATGAAAATAAGTGCTCAGTTCAGCAACATATTCACACACACTTTCATCTGCCTTGCATCTATGCACACAAAACTATTTCCTACAGATTTCAGGTGCTAGCTTAAAACATTCTAAAAGACTTTTTTTACAGCAGTATAATCAAAACATGCAATGTCAGACATTTTAGCCAATGCATTTACAGCATTCCCATGGAGTAAGGGGGTCAGGAACCATACCCAGAGCCTTTGGTCAACACTATACTGTTTGCATACCCTCTCAAACATATGAATGAAACTATCAAAATTATCCCCCTCTTTAAATTGTGGAAGAAATTTACTGACCTGTTGTGCTTCTGGGGTCCAGTTACTCCCTTCCCCACTACCTCCATGACTCTGGCGAAGAGTCAGCATTTCCCTATCATGCCTACTCTGACGGTCCTTTTCTTTGGCTTCTATCTCCAAACGCCTGCCCTCCAACTCAAGTCTCTTTAGCTCCAGCTGGACTTTTAAGTCCACTGCAGAAAGGTTGAGCTGTCCATTCTCCAAGGATATTGCATCTCCACTGCTAGTCTGATTGTCCTTCGCAGAAAGGTTGAGCTGTCCATTCTCCGAGGATATTGTATCTCCACTGCCAGTCTGATTGTTCTCCTGGATGCTGTTTTCTGATGCAGCTGTAACCAAAGCTGCAATCAGGTCTGCTTTAGTCAGGTTTCCATGCACCAGTCTCCTAGCCTGGCACATCTCCACCAGCTGGCTCCTTGGCAGCTTTCCATACTCCTCTGCTGACATGCTGCCTGCTCACCCTGACTAACTAAACTAACAAAAGAAATAAAACAATTCTGATCTGAACTCCGAGTATTTACTGTGTGGCTGATTTAGAGTACAAAACACCTTCAGAGATCACTGTACATAAGCTACAGGATTCACTCTACCCACATCACTACAAGCCAATTAGTATTTTCCAACTAATTCATATGTGATGTGGATATCCCACTGCTGCCAAACACATGTGAAGTGGATCCCACCACTGCCACCAGGTGATGCCCGCGCCCTGGCCCAGCAATCAAGGAGCCTCAATCCTCACCACTAACACCAGAGAGGGCGTGTCTCATACAAGAGGAAAGGATAACAAATATACACAGTAAAGTACAATTTCCCTTAAGTGCATAGAGAGATCATAGTCAGTCTGGGGCTGGTTGCTCCCTTGCTCTCCAGGTCCCCAATAAGACTCCCCACTAGCACCGCTACAGTGTCCAGATCTCATCCTAGCTGGCAAGCTAAACTCCAGTACCCTCTCTGTACAACCAGTGCTTCGTGTCCCTGCCCAAGTAGATGACACACACACATACTTTGAGATAAGTATTTTTACAACTTCACAGACACTCCTGGGAAAGGCTGACACAGATTCTCCAGCTGTGCCCCTTTACCCAGATTATAAGGTAGTAATCACTGCCACCACCAGCTAATAATTATCAGCTACCCAAAGGCCCTCAAAAGGGTGTCCAATTATTACTGTGCAATATTATTATCCAATTGGTAGTATAGCCCAGGGCTAAAGCTATAGCAGTGGCTTAGACAGTAAACTCTATAAATATGCAATGTACTCTAGAGCTTAACTTCTCTACATAAACCAGCCACAGGTAAAAGATTTTTAACATATTTAATAATAAATAATTAAAACACAAGACAATACTACTACACCATGCTATTCAACAGTTCAGAGATCACATAGAAACTTAAAAATTCAGTAGTACAGTTCTGACATAACAGAAAAACACTTAGTCTAACTTTCTTCTAATTTCCTAGCTATTACTATAAGAAAACATACTTCTAAAATAACTTACTTAAGACAACAGGCAGAGTGCTGATGAGCTAGATATCCACGATCAAAATGCTTAATAATTTCTGGTTTTCTGGTTTCTCATTGTTTAAATTGCTTTTGTAGTTCTGATAAAACATTACATCATCTTTTTACACTTCCTGGAGTTCCCAGGCTGACACTTTAACTGCATTTACATTATTTTACACTTAAAAATAAAGGACATTCCACATGTAAATTCTGGTCATTAACTTTAGCCTTAAAACAATAGGCAGGATGCTTACTCCAGACTCGACTCCAAATTCTAACTTCAAAGGACATACAAAACATAATTTTAATTTCAAAGAACATTTGAAATGCTTGGCTTAGTTTTCCTTACAGCAGACTGCAATGTTGCTACAATCTTGAAGTTCACATTTTACAGTGTTTTCTTTCATTTACGAAACAAGCCTATATTTTATATTTATATGTATATTTACAAAAGCCAGAATTATGTACCAAATTCTATTTGACTAGGCTGGCAGCCTTCACCCTTCTCTACCAGTCTTCACAACCTATTTTTAGTGTATGACTGCTTTTATGGTTGATGAGTTTTAACAGTGATCTTGATGAAACCCTATGGGTGAAAATGATTTTTCTTGTTTGTGTGCAATACACTTACGATTACAGGTTTTTTTTTTTGTTTATTTTGATTGTATTTTTGTCTGTGATTTTTCTTTATTTTGCATCTTTTCCTAAGGTCACTATAGTAGGTACTAGTTTCTTGATTCATGAGCCTGTTGTCACACATCTATACGTGCACATACACACACAAACACACCATTCTTCAGCTCTCTGATATATATATTTTTTTTGTGTGTGTGTGTGTGTGTTTCTTTATAGTTTTTTAGTTTGTCACTCCTTTTGGAAGGATCGCACTGTCACCTTAGTGCTAAATAGCCTTTAATGAAGGGAGTTTTATGACACCTTATCTGAGAGTTAATTGCTAGTTTTGCACTTCAGTTTATTTAAACATTGTTTTATTAGTACTCTTTCTGTTTCCTGTTTTAGTTTGGATTGCAAAAATGACTTGTATTACTTCAGGCTATCTTTCAGTAGCAGGGTAGGCTCATTACTATATATTAGATTGCCAATCAAGATTTACGATCCTTTGGGCTTTTTATGTGTATATTAAATCTGCTTTGATATATATATTATCTCTGAAGTAGTTTACTTCATTTGCTCTTCAACCTGTGGGTATTCGGATGCGGATCTGATCCGAGACAGCAGCTTCACCAGCATCTGATCTAAGCTCCTCCCCTTACCCATAATACCCCTCTATCTCCTTCTTTCCCTCAGATCTCATTTGCTGTGGCTTAGCCTAGCATCGTGGTGTTGAAGCTCCAGGCGTGGTGATTTTCTATAGCGATTTTTTTTTTTTTTGGGTACGCATTATTTCTTGTACTGTAAGCTTAATTAGTGTGATACACCCCCCCCATCCCTCCTCTCACTTCGACAGTTACTCTGTGTGTGTGTGTGGTTGAGTCGGTAAAGACTGTATGTACTTTCTTCCTTGGAATGGCTGAGCAGACTAAGCCTGTTTTTAGGAAGAGCACAGAGTGTGGCCACAAGCTGTCCCCAGCTAATGGCCACACACTATTCATTGTGTGCTTAAGAGTCCCTCACCTTTCTACTGCCTGCTCAATTTGTGCTGCCTTTAATCCAAGGGCCTTAAAAGACTGCAAGGCCAAGCTAGTTATGAAGAGAATGCTTTCTGCCTTGGGGGGCTGCTGTCCCCGCGATTACTCCAGTCACGACTGTGACTGTCTCTACTTCATCCTCTTCATCCTCCTCCCAGGCCAGGACTAATCCTCCTTAACTGAGGTCTGTGGAATGGGAACTATCTAAAAAGGACAGGGATAATGTGAGGAAGAGATCCCTAGACCGATCTGGTCCGTCAGGTCCTCCTCAGTGACTACAGGCTATTTTTAGGCCTAGCACTCCCGGCTCTGATTGCCAAGGTTCTCGCCAGAGCAGCCTAGACCTTCTTCAAGGGCCGCTGTGCATCGACATTCCAGGTTGGCATCAGTGGCATCGTCACGGTCCACCAAATGTTTAAGCAAAGCGGAGATGGACAAAATGATGTGAAGCTTCATTCACACCCAGATCCAGATGGGAGTCTTGCCAGCCACCTCTCCCTCTGGAGCAGGGAGCTCACTTCCCTTTTCACCCCTATAACTCCTCCTCCGATCCGACCCCTGGTATCGGAGTTTTTGGATCCAAGTGGTCTCGGAGTCAGGGGGTCAGAGCTGATGGTACCTTGCACTTTGATGCCAGCCATTACCTTGAGCATGTTGGATCTGACTAGTTCGGACCAGAGCAGCTCTCGGAGCCATAGTCTGGGCGTCGGATCCGAGGTGGGGTTTCCATCGGCTCCTACCATGTCAGTTCACGCCCCCCCCCCTGGCATCTCGGCACCTGTGGGCTCAGCCCCGATTCCCCAGTTGGATCCAAGGAAAGATGTTTCCTTACTGGTGTCCCAGGAGGCTCGTTCTCCTTCGACATTCGATGTGGTGGAAAGAGTTCTCTCGAGTGGGTCGAGGTCCCTGACTATTTCCTCGGATTCCGCCCAGACTCCCTCGGCTCTGGATGTGACTTCAGCCATTTTGTCCACTCAGGGACAGCCCATGCCTGATGTGCCTCAGACAGTTCCCCTTACGGAACAACAGGCAGTTTGCAAGTCCACTCCAGAGAGTCCCACTGAAGAGGCTCCTTGCAAACGGACGTGCAAAAGGAGACACCTGGACTCCTCCCCAGAGTCCCTCACTGAGGAAACTGATTTGGAGGAAGGGGAAGGCTCCTTCAGATCACTCCCTGATGATGTCTCCTTTGGAGACATCATGGAACTCCTGCACCAACCGGGGAGGAGGGGGGTGTCTGCCCCTAAGCCTACCTTGGACGGGTCTCTGTTTCTGGAGGCCTTCAGCATGGGCCCGTCTACTTCCTGGGTGTCCCCCCTGTTAATCCGTTGGTGGACCTTTTCACCACCCGGGCATTGAAGGAACTGGACATCATGACGCCAATTCCGAAACGTCCAGACAAGATCCTAAGTCCCCGTTCAGAGAGACCAAGTTGGAAAAAGGGGTCCCATGTAGACACTATGGTGGTAGCAGCCGCCACCAAGAACTAGCACAAGAAAGTTCTACGGTCCATCCCCCCAACAGAATCTAGGACACTGGACTGTCTAGAGAAGCGGGTGTAGGCTTCAGCCACCTTTTCTGTAAGGGCGCACAATTATTTGGCATACGTCACCCGAATGCAGCGCGACCTTGTCAAAGAGCTAGCTGAGTTATCCCTGGAGTCCATGTCGCCGGAGGATAAGCGCACATTCACCATGCAGATGGCCACTCTAAAAGTAGTATCTAACATGTCCATGCACCTCCTTTTGCATGCCACCGATGAAGCTGCAAGGGCGGTTGGGTATGGCATTACTATGAGGTGACACGCTTGGCTCAGACTGTGTCAGGTCAAGGAACTCTTTAATGAGTCATTTGCGAATGTCCCTTATGATGGTTCTTCCTTGTTCGGGAAGACCGTTCATGAGAAGTTGGTTCAGAGTGAAAAGGACGGGAAGACACGGTCTGCCATTGCGATCCGCTTCTCTACCCCTTAAAGATCCTTCTCCAGGAATCAGCAAGGGCAAAAGAAGATGTGGTTCTGGAAGTCTCAGTATTCCTGGGACACTCAGGACTCATCTTCCAACAGAGGCAGAGGGGGGGTTTTGATAGGCGCCAGCCCAGAGGCAGAGAGGGGTCCGAGGAATGTGGGGTCTCAGGAACCTTTCTCGGACAGGAGCCCTAAGGGGTTGCCCAACTGGTCTACTCTGGAGGCAGTCAGGGGTCGTCTTTCGTTACACCTGACGGCATGGGAGTCCATGTCAACAGACTGTTGGGTGCTTCAGATCATATCCAGAGGCTATTCCATCCCCTTTGTGGTATCTCCTCTTTCCCCAAAACACCTCCCAGATGTACCATCTGCACAAAGGGAGGTAGCAGAGCTCGAAATAACCAAGCTGCTAAAGAAATGAGTCATCCAACCCGTCCCCCAAGATCAGTCTGGATTGGGCATCTATTCCAGGTTCTTTTTGGTGCCAAAAAAGATGGGGGACCTAAGACCTATTCTGGATCTTTCCACCCTCAACCTGTCAGTTGCCAAAGAAAAGTTCCGGATGGTCACGCTGGAATCCATTCTGCCTTACCTGCAGGAGAAAGACTGGATGTGCTAGATAGATCTCCAGATGCGTACTTCCATATAAAGATTCACAGACGCTCCAGGAGGTTCCTCCACTTCCGGCTAGGGGCCAATCATTACAGTTTCGAGCCCTACCCTTTGGTCTTACCACAGCCCCCAGGGTATTCACCAAGGTCATGGCAGTTGTAGCGGCTCACCTGAAGCTTCAGGAAATACAGGTCTTTCCATACCTGGATAATTAGCTCCTTGTTGCTCCCACCAAGCGTCTACTTTGTCAAGCCAGAGACTACTTTCTGAAACTATCAGGTCATCTGGGAATCACTATCAACACAGCAAAGTCTTCTCTGAACCCAGTCCAGGTTCTAGAGTACATTGGAGCAAGGACAGACACTTTGCAAATAAAGGTTTTTCTAACCCCAGAAATAATTTGGAGCTTACAACTCCATGTGTCCTTGATCACTCAGTCACACCTCCCCTCAGCAGAGATGGTATTACGAGCTCTTGCTTCCATGGCAGCCACTATTACTCTTCTTCCCTGTGCTCATCTACATATGTGGGTATTACAGTGGACATTAGCAGTCCAATGGTTGTGGTTAGATCTACCATTGACGAATCCAATACGTATCAGCAGGGCTGGCAGGGAGTCCCTCATTTGGTGGATGCACTCCTCGAAACTGGCCAAGGGACGCCCATTTATTGCAGCTCCTCCCCAAGCTACAGTGACCACGGATGCCTCTCAACTAGGATGGGGGGGGGCATTTCTCAGTAAGGACAATCCGAGGCACATGGCCCCTGAATGAGACCAAGTTGAATATGAATGTTCTAAAGATGAGGGCAGTCTTTTTGGCGTTGCAGGCCCTTCATGGCTTTCTCCCTCTGGGAACTATTGCAATTCAGTCAGACATGTCAGTGGTCTGGTACATCAACAACCAGAGAGGGCCAGATCTTACTCCCTTTGTTGCGAGGCCATAAGAGTGTGGGAATGGGCGAGTTCCACCTGCCGGTTTCTGGTAGCAATGCACATTCTGGGATGGTCCAACATATTGGCAGACAAACTGAACAGGACTATTCTGATGCCTTATGAGTGGTCTCTGAATCCTTCGGTAGCGCAGCAGATCTTCCTCGAGTGGGATTGGCCTTGCTGTGTTCTCTTCGCATCTCCTTCCAACGCGAAGTGCAGCGAGTTCTTTGCTTTGACCTCCCCTGTAGGGGGAATCCCACAGGACAAACCCCCCAGGGACGCTCTAGTCCATGCTTGGCCTCCCAGTCTTCTCTAGGCTTACCCCCCCCCATTACCTGTTATTTTGAAATTCTTCCAGAAGGCTCGCAGGCTGGGGAGAAAAGTGATCCTCATTGCCTTGTTTTGGCCTAGCCAGGTATGGTTTCCCTTCCTCTGGTCTCATCTCCTAGCTCTTCCATGGATCTTAGATCTGATTCCTGATCTCATCTCTCACCCCTTGGGGGTTCTTCATCCAAACCTGGACAGTTTAAAGCTCACTGCTTGGCTGCTCCAGTTCCATTGATAGCTTGGACTCCTGGTTTATCCTCTCTGGTCAAGACTATTCTGGTGGCAGCTCACAAATCGTCTGCCAGGAAACTTTACCATAGCAAATGGAAGTGCTTCTCCATCTGGGCTTCTCAAAGGGACTTGGACCCTTTCACAGCTCTGGTGCTGGCGGTGTTGGAATTCTTGGCGTATATATTCCACCAGGGTGCTAGCTATTCTACACTAAAAGTTCAACTGGCTGCCATTTCCAACTTCCATATTGGGGAGAACATGGTTTCTTTAGCATCCTCTAGACTTTGTAAAACCTTTATTAAAGGTACCTTTATTTTAAGACCTCCAGTGAAGGATACTACCCCTCCTTGGACTTGACTTTGGTTTTACAGACTCTGGTTGCTCCACTCTTTGAGCTGGCTGCGTCAGTAGACCTAACATGTTCATCTTGGAGAACAGCCTTCCTAGTAGCTACTACCTCAGCTAGGAGGGTTTAAGAACTTCAAGTGTTGTCTATCAAAGCTCCATATATGATTTATCATAAGGACAGGGTGTCGCTTTGTACCAATCCATCCTTTCTTCCCAAAGTGGCTTCTAAGACCAATATTAACCAGATAATTAACTTACCTATGTTCTTCCCAATTTTTCAAAACAGGGGTGAATATAAATTACACTTGTTAGATGTACACAGACAACTGAGGTTTTACTTGCACAAAACTAAGGCCTTTCACAAGTCCGACCAGTTATTTGTGTCTTACTCTTAACCCTTTCTGGGCAAACCAATCTCCAATGTAACTCTGGTTTGATGGCTCTCTCATTGTATCCTTCAGGTATACAATGACAAAGGCATGTCACCTCCGGGTCAAGTAAAAGCACATTCTACCAGGTCTATGGCTACCTTGGCAGCCTTTTGGTCCGGGGTATCTCTGGATGATATTTGTTCTGTGGCTACTTGGTCCTCATCTCATATCTTTAATTCTCACTATAAACTGGACATGATATCTAGATGGAGAGCATCCTTTGGCTCCACAGTGGTCCACAATATCCTTCCATGAGAGCTACCCAGGTGTTTAGTAGCTGGGGACTCTGTCCCACAGTTTGAAGATCAAATGAAGTAAACTACTTCAGATAAAGAAGTTATGTACTCACCATAACGTTCCATCTGAGTAGTTGTACTTCATTTGTCTTCAACCGTCCCTCCCTTCTTCCCCCTGACCTTATCATTGTTCTATTACACTGTTAGGTAAGAGAGGACACCTTTGCGGCTCTCCTGTTCATGCTTGTTAGGTTTTGTATATAACCTGTTGGGGCAAGGTCTAACTGGGTCGGGCTTAAGTTGACAGTGCAGTAAACTCAATCTGAGGGAAGGAAGGAGATGGAGGGTTATTATGTGTAAAGGGAGGAGCTTGGAGCTCGGATCAGATGCTGGTGAAGCTGCTGTCTTGGATCTGATCCGGATCCGAATACCCACAGGCTGAAGACAAATGAAGTACAACTACTCAGACGGAACATTATAGTAAGTACATAACTTCTTTTTTTTCATGGGTTAAAGTTGTTATTGAAAATCAATCTGATGAAGTCCAACTGGTGGACGAAAGCATATTCCGGTGACTAAGACTGTCTAAGTTTGTTTCTTCAGTACATTCACAGAAGAGGAATTAACATCTGAAGTTTTGGACTGTTTATTACTGTTGCTTAATATTGTAACATTTAAGTGTTTTTATTTTTCATTTTTCGCAAACAACAAAGAAGTAAAGTCATCTACCTTAACCCTGGGGGCAGGTATTTACTCGCATTTTTGTTGTGGTTATTACATAACTTTAAAGACTTTTATTGCAGTGCATTTTCTCCACTGAAAAAGGGCTTTTCTGCCCAGCCGGACTTCTCTGATCAACAAATGCAAAATTTATAAACACACAGCACTGTGACTTACAAAAAATTAATGTGTGGTCAATTGCAAATAAAAATGTTGCAAAAAGAGGCTCTACTGATCATCTCTACTAAACAGTTTTAAAAACTTTTGGGTGCCTTTTAAAAAAATCACTTGTGTAGTAACCTACAAGCATTTGTTTTGTTGTAAACAAATAATATTAAATATTACAATAAAAACTAGAATGCGTTTAATAATGTAAATTTCTAATTCCTAGAATGTTATTTAGAACACTGACTCAATATAAAGTATCAATTAGTTGGTATTCTGCAAAAAATTAAAAGTTAGGTACATTCTGAAACCCAGACAGTGGCTTTTGCATCAAACTCCTCTGCATACATTACTACAGTCATTTCAGCTTTGAAAGACTGTTGAGTAAGCCAGAAAAGATGTTCAGTGACTGCCACCCCCATGTATTTTGCTTTATCTAATTCCCTACTTAACTGGAAGCAAAAAAGTCAAGCAATTTATATTTTCTTTAATAAGGAAGTTAAGCATATTCTGGTTCTAGGCAAGGCTGATTAACTCTAAGCTATATACACACACAAAAGGAAACATGCATACACATACATACACAGGTGTGAATGTATACAAGAAGATGGGACCAACTGAAGTCCCCCCACCCCCAAATATTTGGCACAATTAACACACAAAAAAGAAAAAAAAAACACCAAGGGAAAACTACCATGGATGGAACTACAAAGAAGACTTATATATGCACAACCTTCACAAACAATACAACAGGAAGAACTGAAATCTAAATACGATAAGGAACAAGTGTTACAAGAACCAGCCAAGGACGATGGTGAACCTCGACATCTCTACCAGACAAGTAACACCCACAACCACTAAAACATCTCATTTCATCAAACTAAACAAACAACTCAAAGGGGAAATAAAGTCTACCAAAGCTAAATTTGAGGTAAATTTGGCCTCCTAGGCCAAGAACAACCATAAGGCATTATTTAGCTATGTCTGCAACCTCAAAGGCAATACACAACAGTTTGCAGAGCACATTATTAATGGACCCACCTATACTGAGTCAGAAATTTAGCAAATCTACTGGCAGACAAATTAAAATGTAACTTTACCCCTCTCGTCCTTTCAATTTCTCCTCAGGAAATACCATCAATGTTCTCTCTAAGGCAAAGAATACTGCACAGATGGGTCCAGACAGTGTCCCAGGATGCCTTCTAAGTAGCATGAAACATGACCTATCAAGAATCACTATTTAACCATAGCCTCCAAACAGGCTTTTTGTCTAATGATTGGAGAACATCAAAAGCCACTGCTCTGCACAAAAGTGGGTCATCTACTGACCCTGGAAACTGCAGAACCATAAGTCTCACTAGTTTCATATGCAAAGCCATGGAAGGAATTACCAAGGAAATGATCAATAATGTCACAGAAAACCTCCAGACACTGGATCCAATCCAGTGTGGTTTCATCAAGGGCAGGTCATGCCTACTCAACCTGGTGGACTTTTTTGAGAAGGTCACCAAAGAAAGTGAAGAGGGCAAAACGGTTGATGCTAAATACCTTCAACTGGCCAAGGCATTTGACACAATACCCCCACTTAGGTATAAACCCTTATGTCACCCAGTGTATAGCCAAATGTCTCACAGACAGGACCCAGGAAGTTAGAACTGGGAAGTCCATCCACCTCTACAAAGAGGAAAGTCACAAGAGTAGTTCTGCAGGGATCGGTCTGGGGATTGCTTCTTTTTGGCATTTACTTCTCTGTAGTCAAGGCAAATGTCAAGTGTCTCTGGATGACCACATTTGCAGATGATTGCAAAGAGTCAAAGAATCCCTTACCAACACACTAATGCTCTCCAGAAAGGGCTGCCACAGACAAATAACTTGTGACATGGACTAAAACTATATGCCAAGAAATGCATAATAGTATCTTTCAGGACGTCATCCACCCCTAGAACCATCATACTGACAACACACCCCTAACAGTTGACTGAGTAGTCAGGGACTTAAGGACACACACAGTAATCTAGCTTTTGACCATCATATGTTTACAATAGTGAGGACATCATTATATGTTGTGCAACTTACAAAGGTATGGCATCTAAGTCCAAGGTCATTTTTCCACAGTATTCAGCATTCATCAGCCAATCATTGAGTACAATACCCCCTTTGGTATGTACCTAACCAGGCAAATCCAACAACTCGAAAATCCCACAGAGACT